>NC_057796.1:367522259-367776469 GCF_018294505.1 Triticum aestivum | reverse complement strand
GCCAGCCACCGCCGCCGCCAGATCTGCCGCGCCTCCGCACGCACAAGGGCTCCTCACCACCCGTGAGAGAGGAGGATCCCCGCCACCGCCGTCGGCCCCCGGGCGCATCCCGACGGCGTCCTCCGGCGGCAGCGGCGGGGTGAGGGAAGGTGGATTCGGGAGCGGGGGCGGCTAGGGTTGGAGACCCACCCGAGTCGCCTAAGCGGGAGCGACGCGGGAGGGGGGGAGCCGTAGACCAGATGATGGGTTAGGTATCAGTTAGTATGACCTATTTCATTAGCTAAACTGATTTTTTTTTCACCCAGCTAACCCCTAATGTGCAGCGTCTGACAGCAAGGCGCTGCACTCTACTGTGCAGCGCCTAACACAGTGACCGAGCTTCATGAGGGGCAACCTGGGCCATGCCCCCCCCCCCTCACAAATTTTCTTTGTATATATTTCTTTGTATTAGGCCTATTTTCCACTTTAAACAGCTGAAATAGCTAGGTTTGTCCCCCCTCCAGCCCATGGCCCCCCATATATTTGGCTCAAGCTCCGCCACTGACCTAACACTCAGACGCCGCAACTGTGCAGCGCCCGACGACTAGGCACTGCACTACACTGTGCAGCGCCTAGCTGTAACGAGTTGCACAGTTGAGTGCAACATCTTGTAGTCGGGCGCTGCACAAAAGGATCAGCGGTGTGAAGTATTTTCAAAAACAGTTTAAGGTCAAATTCGTCAAAATATTGCCTCAAAAAGTACGGCCGTGCGAAAAAGAAACTGTCAATTAGGGCAGCTTGAACAAAAACATAGCGCTGGTGCAAAGAAACTGCCGAAGAGGATGATTATACTCCCTCCGTTTTGTAATGTAGTGCATATAGATTTTTTGAAAAGTCAAATTATACAAACTTTGATCAAGTTTATAGAGAAATCTAATTATATCTAGCATACCAAATATATACAATATGAAAGTACGTCTTGTGATGTGTCTAAAGATATGTATTTTAATATTCTAGCTGTATATGTTTTTTTTCTAGAAACTTGGTCAAACCTTAGAATGCTACAGCGATGGAGGGAAGCCAGAGCAGAGTGCACTCCTCAAGAGCACCACGCCAGTCACTCCGCCGGCAGACAGACAACGAGAGCATAGCATAGCATCAACCACCATGTTATTTACACACGGAGTAACACAGTATAGCATCATCAAACCACTCCCTCCGTTGCTAAATACAAGTCTTTGTAGAGATTCCACTAGGTGGACTACATACGGAGCAAAATGAATGAATCTACACTTAAAATACATCTATATACATCTATATACATCCGTATGTGTTCATAATGAAAGCTCTACAAAGACTTATATTTAGGAACGGAGGGAGTATTTTCGATTATTTCCAGGCACAGCACAAAAAACTGAAGCAGATAAAACCTATGCTGCCAGTGGGGTAAAAGATATGCGTAAAGTGAGCATTAACAGGCTAACAGCAAGCAAGCCGGCTGCTTAAACATGAAACCATGTAATCCAAGTGTAGTTTCTGACCACAGATCTATCAACATATTACACAGCAAATCAGGGAAGCGTCTTCTTGAGTTTTTTTCCTTACAAATGAGCTGCTGTGTACCCGAATCAGATAGACTGAACCAACCTGCGACGAAAACACTTTCACCGGGCATCTTGTCAGCATTTCTTTTTCTCTTACTTTCGCTTGATTCTCATACCAGGGAGGCTGATGGAAAATTTTCAACATAAAAGAGTCTAGCCGATGCTGAACTACAGATAGGCTAATCAGCAAGTGAACAGCGAAAGCCAATAACTATGACAGATTCTTCATGTTATTAAGAGCGTAGCATTTTAACTTTGGGCGCCCCCTTCTTCATCTGCCGATTCCGCTCTTTCTCCTCTTTCTTCCGGAGTACCTCGGCGCTCAGTTTGGCCTCTGCCTCTTCCATGAGTTTTTTCTTTTCGGCCTTTTTCCTCAGCAGGGTTTCCTGCCTGACACCCTGAAGCTCCCTGAAAGCCTCCTGGGCGGCCTTTGTCCTAGCAGCATCTGTTTTCGAGCGCGCCTGCAGTTCAGCATGGATAGCAAGATTTAGAAAATATAACTGGAAATCCTGTGAACCAAGAGGAAGAAACAAAGTTGGTGCTTACATGTGAGCTCAGCTTGTAGCGTCCAACCAAATCAATGTAGAATGGCACAAGAGCAACTAATTTTGTCATATCAGCCATGTTGTTTGCATCTGGCAGCACAAACTTGAATGAGAGGACTTTCTTGTAAGAGCCTGCCAGTTGATCTGAAAAATGAAGTGAGATGAACCACTTCCCCATTTTCTCGAAAGCCTTCTCACCAAGCACCTGCGGAAAAAAATTGTGAGAACATCAAATAGATGTAGGGCACTGTGTAACATTGCTCAATCATCGCAAAGTCACACTAAATTCAATAACCTCGTAGTAGGGTCCATCGATATTTTTCAGATTTTATGGAAGATCATTTAAGCAGGCTTATGCTCATGGCTGGGTGCTTACAACCAAGATCAGGGGGCAAAAACTAGCTTCCTTTTTATTGTACCTGCTATTTGAGATCAAATCTACTTTTTCAATAAAGCTGACCATACCAAGGCCAGCTTATACACACAAAAATCCCACACTAAGCTATCTGTTTCCAAGCAGAATGGCTACACAATGCACATAATTTTGTTCATGTATTAAAACTGACGAGTTAATTCAGTCATAAAAGTTATGGTGTCTGGGGTACAGTTTTAGGCTTTAAGGCTCCAGACATCCCTTCCATATCCAAATGAGGCTTCATCATGCAGCACAACATCTGCATATGCACAAAAGCTGCTCGAAAAACCATTCCCAGACAAATATGGCATGTCCAAAATAAATAAAACCTTACGTAAAAGACATTGCCATGATAGGTCGATACTTGCTAGCTTAAAAACAGGCAGTTTTTGTCGCCACTTGATAATATAGCATCAATACTATAATATCTTACAAGATGCTACCCACGTGGAATATTAGTTATAAACATGGGAATTGTTTGATGCTAATTCTCTCTGGAAGTTAAAGCTCGATTCAGTAATTTATAAGTTATCTCACGCATAATCCGAATCCAATATCTGTGATTAATGACATCATAATTCAAGAGAGTGTGTTGGGTTCTCAAATAAACCTTTCTCCTTTTGGGCTGTTCTTAAACAATTCAAAGTTATACTAGCTCAATCCTAATTTAGATTACCTATGATGTTTTCATAAAGAAAGTCTAAATCAGCAGGATACCTGTTTCGGTTTAAACTATGTTACCCAGTTCAGCTGTATCTATAAGATGCAAATTCTGAATGGAGGTAAGCAATTAAACTCTCACCTGATCCAGCACAGCCTCGGTGATCATATCCCCAGCAACCTCCTTTGACTCGGCCACTACTGCAAGCTCATCTGCAACCCACTTCTTCCCAGCGGGTGCAGGAGCGAGAACAGAGGCAAACTTCTGCAGATCCCTCTCTTCCTTCTGCATCGCCTTGGCGGCCTTCTTCCTAGCCACAGCCACCATCACGTGGTCCATGGCGTCCTCGTTCATCACCACCTCGAACGTGATGGTGTCCTTCCTGGGGAAGACCAGCTCCAGCAGCTTGGACAGCAGGTCGTGCCGCGCACGCATCTCCATGGTGGCGAGCACCCCCTGGCAGAAGCGCCTGCCGCTGGCGTAGAACTTAAACACGTCCTGCCCTTCCTTGAGCAGGAGCGGCGTGTCCTTCCCGTCGCCGGTGCCAAGGAGGCTGAAGTTCTTGTCGAAGATGGAGTCTCTGGTGGCGAACTTGGTGGCCCAGGCCAGCGCGATCGCCTCGTTCTGCCGCTTCCCGGTGAAGTAGTTGAGCACGAAGCAGATCAGGAAGCTGACGCACGCGATCTCGACGGCGAACGCGCGGATGAGCTCCGCGGGGCCCCTCGGCGCGGCCGGCGCCGCCTCGGCCGCTTCCTCGGCGGAGGGATCTGACGGGGCGGACTCTGCCGGCGCGGAGGAGTCGCCGGAGGCCGCCGCTTCCGGAACGGGGATGCCCTCGAACTCGTCCTCGTCCCAGAAGTCGAGCGAGGGAGTGCGATTCGGGGGCGTGACCGTGGGGTTGGGGGTGAGGTTAGGGTTTGCGGCAGTGGTGGTGGTGGTCACGGGAGGGGAAGGGGCGGAGACGGAGACGGTGATGGGCGGAGGGGGCGGCAGGTCGAGGTCGAGCCCCTCGTCGTCATCGTCGGAGGACGCGGCGTCGGCGGCGGCGGCGGAGGGGAGCTCGTCGGAGTCGAACCCCTCGAACTGGGCGGCGAGGGAGAGGGAGAGGTGGAGGGCGAGCAGGAGCAGGATTACGGTGGCGCGCGGCAGCCGGATCCAGCTCGGCGCCGCCATGGATGGGGAGGCGGAGGGAGAGATCCCTCTCCTCTCCTCTGCTGGTAGGTGTGACGGAGAAGATGATGGGGAGACCCCGGATGTGTTGCTGGCGCTGCTGCCGGCGTGTGAAAGATCGGGAGATAAAGGTCAGAGATCCGTGGAGCCGTGGGAGTTGTTGATCGTTGGATCTTGGATGCTTGGATCTGATCTGATTATCTGATAAACTGTGAACTCGACTAGACAATTATGCCCTCGGGGCCTCACATTTTTTATGTCAAAAAGAGTGAAGTGCATTGTATTATGTCCCCAAACTATTTTGATTGTCTCTCGCATAGATCTTGAAAACTTTGAAAATTGTCGTTTAGGCTTTGAAAGTGCAGTTACCGAGTGATTCAAGTATAAAAATCGTCATAATGGCATTTCAATGTCTTGGCTGGCACGTTGACATGGGTGGCCTGACAACATTGTGCCAAATACAGTTGATTTGTATTTTACAATACCCCCTAGCTTTATAAGTCGTCTCAAATGAAGCCTTTGAATCATTTGCCTATGTTTTCCTCTTTCTCCTACTATTTGTTTTCTCCCTTCTCGAGGAATTGAGCTCATGATCATGTTTTCTTTTTAGGTTAGAGTTTTAAGATTAGGAGGATAGCGCAGATGATGGGTGGCACATGCAAGGAAGGACCACGTCATTGTCATAGATCCAGTTTTAAAGCAAGGTGTCTTTCGGGCAATGCACGTTTGTGGCATCATCAAGTGTGTTGCTCTAGAGCGCAACGGGGCTCCTTGGTGGGGTGCTTCCTTGTGTCTACTCAAAGTGTAAAGCGTCATTCTGGTGGGGCTAGGCTATCGACCTTGCGGACAAACCCCGGTGGATTCAAGCGTGAGGGGGTGGAGTTGAAGGGGGATTAGAACGACTAGTAGAGAGGTCGATGTAGATGTGGTTGGAGCCAGGATCACAAGTAGGCCACCACGATGATTACCGATCACACACCAAAGAGCGTGAGGAGGCGCGCATCATCTTCGAGGACAAGGGTCAAGTAGCAAGCAATGGAGGTTGAAAGCGCAACACGCGGCATTGGCCACCTTGAATTACAATATGCCAACATCTAACTCCAACCTCCAAACGTCACATCTTTGTCTCCACAACCAAGTCAAAGAAGGATCTGCCTCTCATCACTGCACACACCATCCTTTCCATCTCGACCAAGTCGGCAGTCAAATGGCATTGGCAGATTTGGACATAGATGAGCTGACTCACTAATTACACTTTTGGGGCGTGAACGGCAATTATCAAAGTTCTAGCACCAACGTGAGACACTCAAAATAGTTTTGGGACCTATGTTGCATTTCACTCTCATGTTAATCACATTATAACCAGTGCAGTTAACGACATGATTATTTTCACTAGGTGAGGTGTGACCATAGAAAATTCTCGAGGAACGTGTCTCAATATTTTGACATGTTGAGATTATACAACTCCGCTCTCTCTCACACACTCTCTCTCTCTCCCTTAACACATCTCCACACTCTTTGCCGAGTTTTTTAAGAGGAGGAGGAGAGGGGCTTGACAGCCTTCTCATTCGTACAACCTGCATGCCTAGTGCTAGATTTGGCTTTACCACTCCCCTTTGTCAATCGATGGGAGAATGGATTCGAATCTTCCCCTATTTTTTCTTATTCTCCTTCCCCTCCAGGCCATGAGGATGGCGGCAAGACAGAAAGTAAAGGGATTGGGAGTGGTTAGAATGCCATTTCCCCTTATCAACTCCATCCTGGTTTATTGGTCCCCACTGTATTCCGTGCCAAATTTTGACCATAAATTAAACTAACAAAATGTTCATGCATGTCACAAAAAATCATATCATTGAAAATTATGTTTAGATATGAATCTAATGATATAATTTAGGTTGACATGCATTAACATTTTGTTAGTTAAATCTTTGGTCAAAATTGGCACAAATTACACAGGGGACATATAAACCAGGACGGAGGTAGTACATGACGACCCTCGTATGTTTGAGAATGCCCCTAATACTCCTCTCTTCCTTCTCTAATCATCTGCGTGGAATGTAGGGTGGTATGCTTTTGTTTTCCAATCCCTTGATCGGTGTCGACTATCCAAAAATATTTTGCACCACCTTCACGTGGTGCTTCATATCAGCTCTTATAGGGGTTCAAACAAAGAAGATTATGGTTGGCGTGTGGATTTAGGACGCTCAAAGTGTTAAATGTTTCAAATGTTGATGTTGTTTTAACTACTTTCCCCTCATGCCGCCACTTGCCAGATTTGTTGTCCTATTCTTTTGGAAGTGCCTTTTCTCATTTACGTTTGGATGATAGAGTTATTGGTTCTACTTTTCTTTCCTCTCTGGATATTGTTCTACTCCAAGGAAACATCCCCTCAATCACGTGCGCCACTAGAGATGCCATATCATGACGATGCTCTCGATCACGTGAGTGTGTTGGAGTGCCATGTGTGAGTTTTCCTACTTTTGTTGTTTTGTGGGTGGAAGCTTCAGCCCGGGGCGGTCATGTACAGGCCAAGCTCAAGTCAGCGGGGGTGAGACATGGAAGTTCTATATGTCCTCGATGAAAATCGGTCGTGTGCATTCAACACGTCATTGGCTTTAGCGAGGGCAATATTTACATGTATCCTTTGGGGGTCTATATGTAACATTATCATTTCCGGAGTGCAAAAGTTGCACCTACCAAAAGGTTGGTCCCTATCTTGTTTCGCTTTGTAAAATATAGTTTACCAAATACAGTTGATTTGTATTTTGCAATACCCCCCTAGCTTTATAAGTCGCCTCAAACGAAGCCTTTGAATCATTTGGCTATGTTTTCCTCTTTCTCCTACTATTTGTTTTCTCCCTCCCCGAGGAATCCAGGTCATAATGATGTTTTCATTTCATGTTAGAGTTTTAAGATTAGGAGGACGGCGCAAATGATGGGTGGCACATGCAAGGAAGGACCACATCATTGTCATAGATCCAGTTTTAAAGCAAGGTGTCTTTCGGGCAATGCACGTTTGTGGCATCATCAAGTGTGTTGCTCTAGAGCGCAACGGGGCTCGTTGGTGGGGTGCTTCCTTGTGTCTACTCAAAGTGTAAATCATCATTCTGGTGGGGCTAGGCTATCGAGCTTGCAGACAAACCCCGGTGGATTCAAGCGTGAGGGGGTGGAGTTGAAGGGGGATTAGAATGACTAGTAGAGAGGTCGATGTAGATGTGGTCGGAGCCAGGATTACAAGTAGGCCACCACGATGAGAACCGGTCACACACCGAAGAGCGTGAGGAGGCGCGCATCATCTTCGAGGACAAGGGTCAAGTAGCAAGCAATGGAGGTTGAAAGCGCACCACGCGACATCGGCCACCTCGAATTACAATATGCCAACATTTAACTCCAACCTCCAAACGTCACGTCTTTGTCTCCATAACCAAGTCAAAGAAGGATCTGCCTCTCATCACTGCACACACCATCCTTTCTATCTCGACCAACTCGGCAGTCAAATGGCATCGACAGATTTGGACATAGATGAGCTGATTCACTAATTACACTTTTGGGGCATGAACGACAATTATCAACGTTCTAGCACATATGTGAGACACTCAAAATAGTTTTGGGACCTATGTTGCATTTCACTCTCATGTTGATCACATTATAACCAGTGCTGTTAACGACATGATTATTTTCACTAGGTGAGGTGTGACCATAGAGAATTCTCGAGGAACGTGTCTCAACAGTTTGACAGAGATTATACAACTCTACTCTCTCTCTCTCTCTAACACATCTCCCCACTCTTTGCCGAGTTTTTTAAGAGGAGGAGGAGAGGGGTTGACAACCTTCTCATTCGTACAACCTGCATGCCTAGTGCTAGATTTGGCTTTACCACTCCCCTTTGTCAATAGATGGGAGAATGGATTCGGATCTTCCCCTATTTTTTCTTATTCTCCTTCCCCTCCAGGCCATGAGGATGGCGGCAAGACGGAGAAAGTAAAGGGATTGGGAGTGGTTAGAATGCCATTTCCCCTTATCAACTCCGTCCTGGTTTATTGGTCCCCATTGAATTACGTGCCAAATTTTGACCATAAATTAAACTAACAAAATGTTCATACATGTCACAAAAACTTATATAATTGAAAATTATGTTTAAATATGAATCCAATGATATAATTTAGGTTGACATGCATTAACATTTTGTTAGTTAAATCTTTGGTCAAAATTAGCACAAATTACACAGGGGACATATAAACCAGGACGGAGGTAGTACATGACGACCCTCATATGTTTGACAATGCCCCTAATACTCCTCTCTTCCTTTCTCTAATCATCTGCGTGGAATGTAGGGTGGTATGCTTTTGTTTTCCAATCCCTTGATCGGTGTCGACTATCCAAAAATATTTTGCACCACCTGCACGTGGTGCTTCATATTAGCTCTTATAGGGGTTCAAACAAAGAAGATTATGGTTGGCATGTGGATTTAGGACGCTCAAAGTGTTAAATATTTCAAATGTTGATGTTGTTTTTACTACTTTCCCCTCATGCCGCCACTTGCCAGATTTGTTGTCCTATTGTTTTGGAAGTGCCTTTTCTCATTTACGTTTGGATGATAGAGTTATTGGTTCTACTTTTCTTTCCTCTCTGGATATTGTTCTACTCCAAGGAAACATCCCCTCAATCACGTGCGCCACTAGAGATGCCATATCACGACGATGCTCTCGATCACGTGAGTGTGTTGGAGTGCCATGTGTGAGTTTTCCTACTTTTGTTGTTTTGTGGGTGGAAGCTTCAGCCCGGGGTGGTCATGTACAGGCCAAGCTCAAGTCAGCGGGGGTGAGACATGGAAGTTCTATATGTCCTCGATGAAAATCGGTCGTGTGCATTCAACACGTCATTGGCTTTAGCGAGGGCAATATTTACATGTATCCTTTGGGGGTCTATATGTAACATTATCGTTTCCGGAATGCAGAAGTTGCACCTACCAAAAGGTTGGTCCCTATCTTGTTTCGCTTTGTAAAATATAGTTTGCCAAATACAGTTGATTTATATTTTGCAATACCCCCCTAGCTTTATAAGTCGCCTCAAACGAAGCCTTTGAATCATTTGGCTATGTTTTCCTCTTTCTCCTACTATTTGTTTTCTCCCTCCCCAAGGAATCGAGGTCATAATGATGTTTTCATTTTATGTTAGAGTTTTAAGATTAGGAGGATGGCGCAAATGATGGGTGGCACATGCAATGAAGGACCACGTCATTGTCATAGATCCAGTTTTAAAGCAAGGTGTCTCTCGGGCAACGCACGTTTGTTCGTCATCAAGTGTGTTGCTCTAGAGCGCAATGGGGCTCGTTGGTGGGGAGCTTCCTTGTGTCTACTCAAAGTGTAAAGCGTCATTCTGGTGGGGCTAGGCTATCGACCTTGCGGACAAACCCCGGTGGATTCAAGCGTGAGGGGGTGGAGTTGAAGGGGGATTAGAATGACTAGTAGAGAGGTAGATGTAGATGTGGTCGGAGCCAGGATTACAAGTAGGCCACCATGACGAGAACCGGTCACACACCGAAGAGCGTGAGGAGGCACGCATCATCTTCGAGGACAAGGGTCAAGTAGCAAGCAATGGAGGTTGAAAGCGCACCACGCGGCATTGGCCACCTCGAATTAGAATATGCCAACATCTAACTCCAACTTCCAAACGTCACGTCTTTGTCTCCACAACCAAGTCAAAGAAGGATCTGCCTCTCATCACTGCACACACCATCCTTTCCATCTCGACCAACTCGGCAGTCAAATGGCATCGACAGATTTGGACATAGATGAGCTGATTCACTTATTACACTTTTGGGGCATGAACGACAATTATCAACGTTCTAGCACATACGTGAGACACTCAAAATAGTTTTGGGACCTATGTTGCATTTCACTCTCATGTTGATCACATTATAACCAGTGCTGTTAACGACATGATTATTTTCACTAGGTGAGGTGTGACCATAGAAAATTCTCGAGGAACGTGTCTCAACATTTTGACAGAGATTATACAAGTCTGCTCTGCTCTCTCTCTCTCTAACACATCTCCCCACTCTTTGCCAATTTTTTTAAGAGGAGGAGGAGAGGGGCTTGACAGCCTTCTCATTCGTACAACCTGCATGCCTAGTGCTAGATTTGGCTTTACCACTCCCATTTGTCAATATATGGGAGAATGGATTCGGATCTTCCCCTATTTTTTGTTATTCTCCTTCCCCTCTAGGCCATGAGGATGGCGGCAAGATGGAGAAAGTAAAGGGGATTTGGAGTGGTTATAGTGCCATTTCCCCGACGACCTCATATGTTTGACAATGCTCCTAATACTCCTCTCTCTTCTTTCTCTAATAATTTGCGTGGATTGTAGGGTGGTATGCTTTTGTTTTCCAATCCCTTGATTGGTGTTGACTATCCAATTTTTTTTGCACCACCTGCACGTGGTGCTTCATATCAGCTCTTATAGGGGTTGAAACAAAGAAGATTATGGTTGGCGTGTGGATTTAAGATGCTCAAGGTGTTAAATGTTTCGAATGTTGATGTTGTTTTTACTACTTGCCCCCTCATGTCGCCACTTGCCAGATTTGTTGTCCTATTGTTTTCGTAGTGCTTTTCCTCATTTTAGGTTTGGATGATAAAGGGTTTGGTTCTATTTTTCTTTCCTCTCTGGATGTTTTCTGCTCCAAGGAAACATCCCCGAAATCACGTGCGTCACTAGAGATGCCATATCACGACGATGCTCTCGGTCACGTGAGTGTGTTGGAGTGCCATGTGTGAGTTTCCCTACTTTTGTTGTTTTGTGGGTGGAAGCTTGAGCTCGGGGTGGTCATGCATAGAGCGAGCTCAAGTCAGCAGAGGTGACACGTGAAGCTCTATATGTCCTCGATGAAAATCGACCATGTGCATTCAACACGCCATTGGCTTCAGCGAGGGCAATATTTACATGTATCCTTTGGGGGTCTGTATGTAACATTATCGTTTTCGGAGTGCAAAAGTTGCACCTACCAAAAGGTTGGTCCCTATCTTGTTTCGCTTTGTAAAATATAGTTTGCCAAATACAGTTGATTTGTATTTCGCAATACCACCTTGGCTTTATAGGTCGACTCAAACGAAGCCTTTGAATCATTTGCGTACACTTTCCTCTTTCTCCTACTATTTGTTTTCTCCCTCCCCGAGGAATCTAGGTCATAATCATGTTTTCTTTTTAGGTTAGAGTTTTAAGATTAGGAGGATGGCGCAGATGATGGGTGGCACATGCAAGGAAGGACCACGTCATTGTCATAGATCCAGTTCTAAAGCAAGGCGTCTTTCGGGCAACGCACGTTTGTGGCGTCATCAAGTGTGTTGCTCTAGAGCGCAATGGGGCTTGTTGGTGGGGAGCGTCCTTGCGTCTACTCAAAGTGTAAAGCGTCATTCTGGTGGGGCTAGGCTATCGAGCTTGCAGACAAACCCCGGCGGATTCAAGCGTGAGGGGGTGGAGTTGAAGGGGGATTAGAACGACTAGTAGAGAGGTCGATGTAGATGTGGTCAGAGCTAGGATTACAAGTAGGCCACCACGATGAGAACCAGTCACACACCAAAGAGCGTGAGGAGGCGCGCATCATCTTCGAGGACAAGGGACAAGTAGCAAGCAATGGAGGTTGAAAGCGCACCACGCGGCATTGGCCACCTCGAATTACAACATGCCAACATCTAACTCCAACCTCCAGAGGCCACGTCTTTGTCTCCACAACCAAGTCAAAGAAGGATCTACCTCTCATCACTTCACACACCATCCTTTCCATCTCGGCCAACTCGGCAGTCAAATGGCATCGACAGATTTGGACATAGATGAGATGACTCACTAATTACACTTTTGGGGCATGAACGACAATTATCAAAGTTCTAGCACCTACGTGAGACACTTAAAATAGTTTTGGGACCTATGTTACATTTCACTCTCATGTTAATCACATTACAACCAGTGCAGTTAACGACATGCTTATTTTCACTAGGTGAGGTGTGACCATAGAGAATTCTCGAGGAACGTGTCTCAACATTTTGACATGTTGAGATTATACAACTCTGCTCTCTCTCTCTCTAACACATCTCCCCACTCTTTGCCAAAAATTTTGAGAGGAGGAGGAGAGGGGCTTGACAACCTTCTCATTCGTACAACCTGCATGCCTAGTGCTAGATTTGGCTTTACCACTCCACTTTGTCAATAGATGGGAGAATGGATTCAGATCAGTTGCGGAACGTAGTAATTTAAAAAAAAATCCTAGGATCACGCAAGATCTATCTAGGAGAAGGATAGCAACGAGCGGGGAGAGTGTGTCCACATACCCTCGTAGACCGAAAGCGGAAGCGTTTAGTAACGCGGTTGATGTAGTCGAACCTCTTCGTGATCCAACCGATCCAAGCACCGAATGTACGACGCCTCCGCGTTCAGCACACGTTCAGCTCGATGACGTCCCTCGTACTCTTGATCCAGTTGAGGCCGAGGGAGAGTTCCGTCAGCACGACGGCGTGGCGACGGTGATGATGAAGTTACCGGCGCAGGGCTTCGCCTAAGCACTACGACGATATGACCGAGGTGTGTAACTGTGGAGGGGGGCACCGCACACGGCTAAAAGATCAACTTGTGTGTTCTAGGGTGCCCCCTCCCCACGTATATAAAGGAGGGAGGGGAAGGCCGGTCGGCCCTAGGGGCGCGCCCAAGGAGGGGAGTCCTACTAGGACTCCAAGTCCTAGTAGGATTCCAGCAAGAGGGAGAGGGGGGAAGGAAGGAGAGGGAGAGGGAGTAGGAAAGGGGGGCGCCGCCCCCCTTCCCTTGACCTATTCGGACTCCAAGAGGGGGGGGCGTGGCCTGCCCTCGCTGCCCTCCTCTCTCTCCAATATGGCCCATTAGTTCCCCCGGGGGGTTATGGTAACCCCTCCGGCACTCCGGTGTTACCCGAAACTATCCGGAACACTTTCGGTGTCCGAATAACATGGTCCAATGTATCAATCTTTATGTCTCGACCATTTCGAGACTCCTCTTCATGTCCGTGATCTCATCCGGGACTCCGAACAACCTTCGGTACATCAAATCACATAACTCATAATACAAATCGTCATCGAACGTTAAGCGTGCGGACTCTACGGGTTCGAGAACTATGTAGACATGACCGAGACACATCTCTGGTCAATAACCAATAGCGGAACCTAGATGCTCATATTGGCTCCTACATATTCTATGAACATCTTTATTGGTCAAACCGCATAACAACATACATTGTTCCCTTTGTCATCGGTATGTTACTTGCTCGAGATTCGATCGTCGGTATCACCATACCTAGTTCAATCTCGCTACCAGCAAGTCTCTTTACTCATTCCGTAATGCATCATCCCGCAACTAACTCATTAGTCACATTGCTTGAAGGGCATATAGTGGTGTGCATTATCGAGAGGGCCCAGAGATACCTCTCTGACAATCGGAGTGACAAATCCTAATCTCGATCTATGCCAACCCAACAAACACCATCGGAGACACCTGTAGAGCATCTTTATAATCACCCAGTTACGTTGTGACATTTGATAGCACACTAAGTGTTCCTCCGGTATTCGGGAGTTGCATAATCTCATAGTCATAGGAACATGTATAAGTCATGAAGAAAGCAATAACAATAAACTAAACGATCATAGTGCTAAGCTAACGGATGGGCACGAGCGCGGGTGTACTCGAGGTCGAACCTGACCACCTTGTACTTCTCCTCGGCAAGCAACAACTCCATGATGTGGATAGAGTGCTCCTCCCAGACTGGATCGTTGGTGTACACCAGCGAGAGGTCCATGAACCTTCTGTGGGTGTCCACCACGGCACGCATGGTGTCGGGGTAAATGGCCACGGGTAGCCTAACCGACTCCCCCTGGCTCTTCAAAAAATTATCAGGCCATTCAAGCCTTCAAGCACACAAAGCATAGGGCCGCCTTCCTCCGGCCAGCTATCCCCAGGGCCGACTCTCAGAAGGTGACCCAGGCTCAGAAAACCTCCCCCAAGAAAGATACGAGATAGCCGACTCCAGGAAGCCAGCCCCAAGAGGACCGACTCCCAGAAGCCGGCCATGAAGAAGGCCGACTCCCAGAAGCCGGCCAAGACTGCACCCACTAAGACTGTACCCACATAACGGTGATAGGATGGGGCGTGGCCGCAGTACAGCCCACTACCCCCGAATCCCGGAACGGGCATGGCCACAGGGCGCCGTACGGGCCAGCCATCCCCCGTCCGGCGCGGCACTGTAGCCATGCTGGCCCCGACGTCACCCACGACAGATGCCAGAACGGCCCGCGGGCGGCGGGCCCCTTTGCCAGGGAGACATCTGGAGACGGCCCTGCCTCCTCTAGTCGGCCAGGGATGTGGCCGTCTCCCAACAGCCGGCTACCTCCCTCCCTCGAAGCAAGCGCCCCATTAAGGAGACAAGACGAGGTAAGGCTACAGTGAGAGCTTGCAAGGCGGCGACACTGTAGCCATGCTTACCTCGACAAAGCCCTCATCATCAGAGGCGAGGCAACAGTAACCAGCCGCCGACAAAGCCCCCATGCGGTGGGGCCGGCGTGCCGGCCAAGAATCCGGCCGCCGGCGGGACCCACCAGTCGGCGGGCCCCAATGACCGGCGGAGAAGCCGGCGAGCCTAGACACTGATGGCTGGGACCCGCGCCCAGCCGGATTACCATTGTACCCCTGGGGGGTAGGCCTATATAAACCCCCCGGGGCACCCATGCAAAGGGTTGGTCTCATAGAATTACACACACCACATAGAGAGAAAAGGAGAACTAGCCTTGCCCTTCTTCTCCCTCTAACCCGACAGCTCAAGGAGCACTTGTAGCTACTTGTCTTGATCTAGTGATCATGCGGAGACCCCGCAGAGCAGGACTAGGGGTGTTATCTCCACGGAGAGCCCCGGACCTGGGTAAGATTCGCCGGCATGCATGTCTTCGCCTCATCCCATTTCCAGGCACCGGCGACGTCTTACTGGCTCCCACAATGATAAGCCACCCGTTGGCATATGTCGCACCTACCACCCGACATTTGGCGCCCACCATGGGGCCAGGTGCACCGTCGTCTGGACACCTGTTCTGGACGGAAACCCTTTTCCTCCCCCGCGAGCGTAGCCAGCCCGCTACGCCCGACGGCGCTTGCCCTAACGCGCTGCAAGGCGTCGACAGCGCCTGCACGGTGAGCTGCCTCGCCGATCTTCTTGGCGAGGCTCGCATCTCCAACGAGCCCGCGTCCGACGCAGGCACGGACTACCCCGAGAGCCGCCTCATCAACCTCCTCGACCAACTTCACGTCTCCAGCGAGCCTGCTGTAGACTTGGAGTCGGTCGGCTCCACCGACCCGATGCTTGTCGACTCCGACACGGCATCGTTCGACGCCTACCCCTCCGACGTGGTAGTCTTCGACGACCCTCTCCCTCGAGCCGACAGCGGCAGCAGCGCTGTCACTGAGGTGCTGGTCATCAGCCACGTCACCAACTCGGGCGAGAACGCCCACGACGCCCTACAAGCGGCGATGCATGACTTATCCGTCCCCATCCCGGCCGACGCCGAGACCCTGGAAGCACGCCGCCTCGCCCTCATCGCGGAAGGCCAGAAGATAGCCTCCATGAGACGCCTCACCGAAGCTCACCAGCGCGAAGTCGACCGCGCCGCCTTTAGCATGCCGCCTCATGGCGGGCCGAGCCGAGCCGGCCTCGTCAAGAAGCGCGGCGCGGCCATCACCAGCATGCTGGGGGCAGACGGCCCCGTCTACGCCACCCCGCTCGAGAATCTGCGAGCCGCTCAGGCGGCCGCTGAAGAGCTAAATGGGCTGGGAGCCGATGAGCTCCCCTACATGACAAGGCGAATCCAGCAACTGATCGATGCGGCCGCAGAACGGCACGAAGCCGGCGCCCGCGCTGAGAGTCCTCCCCCGCGCCGAGAGCACGCCGCGACATCCCGGTCACCGACTGCGAGTGGCGCCCGCGCAAGGAAAGACAAGGGGCCGGCTGCTAGCCGCAGCCGGACTCGGATCACCATCGAGCGCGACGCGGAAGGCCGCCCTCGAGCAGTGGAGCGCCAAGGAAATCCGCCTCCTCCCCCGCCTCGAGGGGAGAGATATCCCACCCCGCCACCTGTCACGCATCCGACTCTTGGTGGCCAACTAGGCCACCGCGAAGGAGTCGGCGAGAATGACGCCCGCCACCGGATCGACCTCCTAGCTCGATCCCTGGCGCTAGAAGAAGAAGACGATGTCGGCACGCCATGCTTTGGCCCCCGCATTCGCGACGAGCCCTTCCCCAAAGGGTTCTCGCTCCCCAGAGACACGCCAAGTACAACGGCTCTGTGAAGCCGGAAGATTGGCTCATCGACTACTCTACTGCTGTCAGCATAGCGAACGACAACAGGCGCGTAGCCGTGAAGTACGCCCCCCTCATGCTGCAAGGCACGGCACGCACCTGGCTCAACAGCCTCAAGCCCTACAGCGTCAACAGCTGGCTGGACTTCACGGAAGTCTTCGTCCGCAACTTCACCAACACATACAAGCGGCCTCCCAAGCCCCACCAGCTCTCCCTGTGCATCCAAGGGCCCAACGAGTCGACCCGCGACTACCTCACGCGGTGGGCCGAGCTCCGCAACTCCTGCGAGGGGGTGCACGAGGTTCAGGCCATCTAAATACTTCACCGCCGGGTGCCGAGAGGGCACCCTCCTCAAGCACCGACTCCTCTGCGACGAGCCGGCTACCCTCGACGAGCTGCTGATCATCGCGGACAAGTACGCCACGGGCGACTCCTCGATGAAGACCGAGCTCCGAGTGGACGCCTCTGGGAAGGTGCTCGCCCCGGCTCCCAAGACGCCGGCTGGCGACCCCAATCGGCGCCCCTACCAGAACGACCACAAGCGCAAGGCCCCTATGCCGCCTTCCACCAGTCGACAGGTGGCCACAGTTGAAGATGAGCAGCCCGAAGAACGACCCGCTCCCAAGAAGAAGGGCGGCAGGCCGGCTTGGCAGCCGGCCTTCTTCTACGAGCAGACTCTCGATGCCCCCTGCAAGTTCCACAGCGGCGCGAAGCCGTCCAACCACACGACTCGAAAGTGCCACTGGCTCACACGGATCTCCAAGGGCGAGGGGCTGCTGCCGCCTCCGCCTCCCGGCCCGCCGCCTCCAGCCCCCCAGCAGCCGGCTGCTCGACTAGCAGTCGGAGCCATTCAAGATGAGTTCCCTGAAGAGCACGCCGCCTACGTCGTCTTCACGAGCCAGGTTGAAGACAAGCGCAGCCGGCGCCGACAGCACCAAGAGGTCAACGCAGTCGCCTCCAGCAATCCCGAGTTCATGCATTGGTCCGAGAAGCCTATCAACTGGAGCCGGGCCGACCACCCAGAGGTGATGCCGTCCCCTGGCTCCTACGCATTAGTATTGGATGTCACCCTCGCAACGGAGAGGCGAGCTGCCCGATTCTCCCGCGTTCTGATTGATGGCGGAAGTAGTATCAACATACTGTACCGCGATACCATGGAGAAGCTGAACCTCAAGGCAAAGCAGCTCATGCCAAGCCGGACCGTGTTCCATGGCATCGTACCCGGCTTGTCCTGTTCCCCGATCGGCAAGATCAAGATGGATGTTCTCTTCGGAGACAAGGATCACTTTCGCCGAGAAGCAATTTAGTTCGAGGTAGTAGATCTGGAGAGCCCTTACCACGCCTTGCTTGGCCGACCTGCTCTGGCCAAGTTCATGGCTGTGCCCCACTACGCCTACCTGAAGATGAAGATGCCGAGCTCGAAGGGGATCATCACTGTAGCCGGCGACTACAAGAAGTCCATCGAGTGCGCCGCAGCCAATAGTCAGTTGGCCGAGTCCCTCGTAGTGGCAGAAGAGAAGAAGATGCTGGAGCGAGTTGTGGCCATGGCCGGCAAGCAGCTGGCCTTGTCTCTCAACCCCAAGGATTGTGATGCGCAGGGCTCCTTCCAGCCAGCCAAGGAGACGAAGAAGATACCTCTGGACCCGGAGAACCCGGAAAGGTTTGCAGTCATTGGTGCAAACCTGGACAGTAAATAGGAAGGCGAGCTCGTCGACTTCCTCCGTGAGAATCGAGACATCTTTGCATGGTCCCCAAAGGACATGCCAGGTGTTCCGAAGGATTTCGCCGAGCACAAATTGCACGTCCGAGCCGACGCGAAGCCGGTCAAGCAGCCCTCCGCAGACTGTCAGAAGAGAAGCGAAGAATCGTAGGAGAAGAGATAGCCCGGCTCCTCGCCGCCGGCTTTATTATGGAAGTATTTTTCCCAGAGTGGCTTGCCAACCCAGTCTTGGTGTTGAAGAAGAACAACAAATGGCGTATGTGTATAGACTACACCAGCCTCAACAAGGCTTGCCCCAAAGATCCGCTTGCTTTGCCATGGATTGATCAAGTGCTAGACTCCACGGCCGGATGCGAGCTGTTGAGTTTTTTGGATGCCTACTCAGGATACCACCAGATCAAGTTGGACCCAGCAGACCGCCTGAAGACTGCCTTCATCACACCATTCGGAGCTTTCTGTTACCTGACTATGACATTCGGCTTGAGGAATGCCGGTGCCACTTTTCAGCGTTGCATGCAGAAATGCCTCCTCAAGCAACTCGGCAGAAATGCCCACGTCTACGTAGACGATATTGTGGTGAAGACAGAGAAGCGCGGCACCCTGCTGGAGGACCTCAAAGAAACATTTGCCAACTTACGCCGATTCCAGATCAAGCTCAACCCCGAGAAATGCGTGTTCGGAGTACCAGCCGGCCAGCTTCTAGGTTTTCTGGTCTCCGAACGCGGCATTGAGTGCAACCCTATGAAGATCAAGGCCATTGAGAGAATGGAGATTCCCACCAAGTTGCGGGACGTGCAGAAGTTCACTGGGTGCCTGGCCTCCTTAAACCGCTTTATCAGCCGGCTAGGAGAGAAGGCTCTCCCCCTGTACCGACTCATGAAGAAATCCACTCATTTCGAGTGGAATGACCAAGCAGACCAAGCCTTCCATGAGTTGAAGAAGATGCTGACTACTCCACCTGTCCTGGCGGCGCCGATTGAGAGGGAGCCCATGCTCCTTTACATTGCCGCGACTAGCCGAGTGGTCAGTACAGTCATCGTGGTCCAGCGCCCAGAAGAAGGCCGAGCCCAGCTAGTCCAGAGGATGGTATATTATTTAAGCGAAGTACTATCCAGCTCAAAGCAAAACTACCCGCACTACCAGAAGATGTGCTATGAAGTGTACTTCGCCGCCAAGAAGCTGAAGCCCTACTTTCAAGAGCATCCCATCACGGTCGTGTGCACCGCCCCACTTGCCGAGATCATAGGTAGCCGGGATGCATCCGGCCGGGTGGCTAAATGGGCCATTGCGCTGGCACCTTACACAATCTTCTACCAGCCCCACACCGCCATCAAGTCCCAAGCATTGGCTGACTTCCTTGTCGACTGGGCCGAGACCTAGTACCTACCGCCGGCTCCCGACTCTACCCATTGGCGGATGCACTTCGATGGGTCCAAGATGCGCACCGGCTTGGGAGCCGGCATCGTCCTCACCTCTCCCAAAGGCGACAAACTCAGATACATGCTCCAAATCCACTTCGCCGCCTCCAACAACGTGGCCGAGTACGAGGCACTCATACACGGGCTCCGGCTAGCCAAAGAGCTCGGCATACGCCGGATCCTGTGTTATGGCGACTCAGACTTGGTGGTCCAGCAGTCATCTGGCGACTGGGACGCCATGGATGCAAACATGGCGAGCTATCGATTCCTCGTCCAGCAGATCAGTGGGTACTTCGAAGGGTGCGAGTTCCTTCACGTGCCACGGGCCGACAACGACCAAGCAGATGCCCTGGCGTGGATCGGCTCTACCCGACAGGCTATACCGACCGGTGTCTCTCTCCAGCGCCTCCTCAAACCGTCCATCAAGCCATCTCCAGAGTCGGACTCTATCTTCGTACCGCCTGCCACCGATGCAGCCGGATCCGACTGGAGGAACCCAGCAGGCGGCTCGGGGACTTCGACAACCGGCCCGGGGACTGCCGTAGTCGCACCCGGCTCGGGGACTTCAGAACCCGGCCCGGGGACTGCAGCAGTCGGCCCGGGGACTGCAGCGACACAAGAAGCGGTGGCCGACCCCGACTCCCCGTCACCCAACCCGCCCTCCCGAGTCACAGTGGCCGTACTGATAGTAGAAGAAGTCACAGCTCCATCATGGGCCCTGCCCATCCTCAACTTCCTAGTCAATAGAGAGCTGCCGGCTGATGAGATCTCGGCAAGACTAGTGCAACGTCGAGCCAGAGCATATGCAATAATAAACAGAGAACTTGTCAAGCGCAGCGTCACTGGAGTCTTCCAGCGCTGCGTCGAGCCAGAGAAAGGTGTGGCAATCCTCAAGGATATCCATCAAGGCGAATGCGGCCACCACGCAGCCTCAAGATCACTTGTGGCCAAAGCTTTCCGCCACGGTTTCTTTTGGCCGACTGCTTTGGAAGATGCCAAAGAGATAGTCAAAAGCTGCAAAGGATGGCAAGTCTTCAGTTCCAAGCAACACCTGCTAGCTTCTGCACTCAAGACCATCCCCCTCACCTGGCCCTTTGCCGTCTGGGGGCTGGACATGGTGGGCCCATTCAAGACAGCCCGCGGCGGCCTGACACATCTGCTTGTCGCCGTGGACAAATTTACCAAGTGGATCGAAGCAAAGCCGATCAAGAAGCTGAACGGGCCGACTGCCGTGACGTTCATTGCCGACATCACTACTCAGTACGGCGTGCCGCACAACATCATCACCGACAGCGACACAAACTTTGCCAAAGGAGCACTGGCACGTTTCTGCGCGACGCAGGGTATCCGACTGGACTTAGCGTCCGTTGCCCACCCGCAGTCAAACGGCCAGGCCGAGCGAGCAAATGGACTCATCCTCTCCGGCATCAAGCCCCGATTGGTCGTACCACTGGAGCGATCGGCCGGCTGCTGGCTCGATGAGCTGCCGGCTGTCCTCTGGAGTCTGCGTACTACCCCTAACAAGTCAACCGGCTTCACTCCGTCCTTCCTTGTATATGGTGCCGAGGCCGTCATCCCAACCGACATCGAGTTCGACTCGCCTCGGGTCACCATGTACACGGAGGCGGAGGCCAAGGAAGCGCGAGAAGACGGCGTCGATCTGCTAGAAGAAGGCCGGCTGTTAGCACTCAGCCGGTCCGCCATCTACCAGCAGGGTTTGCGCCGTTACCACAACCGCAAGGTCAAGCCAAGATCTTTCCAAGAGGGCGACCTTGTGCTTCGGCTGATCCAGCGAACAGCCGGCCAGCACAAGCTCTCGGCCCCTTGGGAAGGCCCTTTCGTCATCAGCAAGGCGCTAGGCAACGACTCCTACTACCTGATCGACACACAAAAACCAAGAGCACGCAAGAGGGATGATTCCGGCAAGGAGTCGGAGCGACCATGGAACGCGAACCTCCTGAGAAGATTTTACAGTTGAAAGCAGTATGTATCATGCTACCTTTTTGTATTAAGTACGAAACAACGGGCCCCCCGAGGAGCACTCGGGGACTGCCCTCCTTTATCTATGAATGACGAGTGTCATATTCATGAATGTATTATTACATTTGATTTTCTGTCTGGCACCGGGTTCGACTAGTCGGCCCGAGGACTGGCCGCCTTAAGTTATATTAAAGTTCTACCTGAAGTCAGACAATTAGTGTGCCGGCACTCGAGCCCTCTCTTGTTGAAAGTCGCAGCTCGAAGAACCGACTGTCTGACTAGCAAGAGCCAAAGGCAGAAAGGATGCCCACATGAAAAACGGCTAAGGACTAACGAACTTGTATAACGAAAAGACGGCCTCCAACCACGCTTGCCGGCTGTCAAAACAGCCGGCTGGCTGGCCTCCCGATCACTTTGCTATAATCCAACAAAGCTAGAGTACTTGCCCTCCCAACTGGCCAAGCACTCCTCCAGCCACAGATTACAGAGCAACTGTCCGACTGGGGAGGCGGCCACCAAGGGAGGGCGGCAAAGGAAACAGCCGAAGGATGAAAAGCAAAGAACAAGGGAAAGCCAAACGCATGCATAATCATATTTACACATAAGGCCCCCAACAGGCCGGTAATCAATATAGTTCGAATACACCCCCAGTGGGTGGAATTGTGCAAACCTAACAAAATATTGTTCCAAGAGTGGTAAAACAGGAAAATAGAGGCAGCAGACTAGACTAAGGGCGCAGTGTGGGAGCCGGGTTGGTCGATGGAGACGGCGCCACCGGCTGGAGGAGGGGCCGGCTGGCGGGTCTCGGCTTGATCATCGCCGGCTGCAGGCGGCGCACCCGCGCGTGCCTTGTTGCTGGAGGCACGGTCAAGCTGAGGCTGACCGGCTGCTCCACCATCTGGCCCGGTGTCTTCACCCTCCTCCTCCTCCTCCTCGCCCTCATCGCTGGAGTCGATCTCCTCCGTCGAGTCCTTGCCGTCTGCCGGGTTCAGCCCGAACCACTCCTCCGGCTGGGCAACACCGTTGTCGTCCACCTCAGGAGTGAAGGCGCTGGTGTCGGTGTAGTCGGCGATCGCCGAAGCCCGCTGGATGATAGCCGGCCGCGCCGGCTCCAGCTCCGTGTCGGCCTCCTGCCGCCAGGTGGCCAGCTAGTCCAGACTCAGCTCGGGATACCAGGCCTTGGCGAACTCCAGCGCCCGCCTGGCGCCGGACCGAGCCGCCGAAGCCTTCCAGGCCTCGAAGCGGCCGACCGCCACCTCCAGCCAGTCGGCTGTCCGACTGGGGGTGCGGGGAATCACTTCACCAGGCCAAAGAGCGGCCAACACCTGCGCCCCAACACGCTGAAGCCGGCGGAGCAGGCGATGAGCCGGCTGGAGGCGGGCCTGGATCGCCAAGAGCTGCTCCTCCAGCGACCGGCGAGCGTTTGGTGCGATTTCGGCGCCAGCCTGCCTTTGTGCCTCGTGGTGGGCCTCGACAACCTGGTTGGCGGCGGTAGAGTAGCCAGGGAGGCGCAAGGAAGAAAGAGAAAGAAGAGAAAAACACCAAGTCAGAAAACGAGCTAAAACGGCAAGCGGCAAGCAAGGACAAAGAGGAAGGCGGCCTACCGTCAACCAAGTCTTCGATCTGGCCATAGCCGTTGATCAGCGTCTGCTTCGCTTCGGCCCAGCTGGCCGCCTCTGTCTCATACTCGGCTTGGAGGGCGGCCTCGCTGTCCTGCACCGCCTTCAGGGCCGCCTTGTGGCTCTCCTCCTGGTCGGCTAGCCTCTTGGCCAGGCGGTCATGCTCCTGTGCCAAGGCGGCAAACTCGGCCTCCTTAGCGCGGAGGGCGGCCTGAGTCCCGCCCAGCTGCTCCCTTAGACCGGCGTTGGCCGCTGCAGGGATGGCAGAGAAGAAAGAAGCAATAAGGAAGAAGTCGTCATGGAATATCTGACCCGACTGCTCAGCAGTCGGCCCGAATCTCGGGGACTACACCCAGTGGGTGCGCTGACGCGCCCCCACGTGAGATAAAAGATGAAGCACTTACCCCGGCTCTCAGATAGGTCAGCAGTCTTCTGGGTCAGCTCCCGAGCCTGGGAGTTGAAGGCAGCCGCGCGGAGGTTGTGATAGTCCTGCAAGTCAGGCAGAGGAGTGAATAAGAACAAGAATAGCAAAACAAGGCCCGCCAGGAAGTTCCAAGCCGCCTGCTCAGCAGCCGACTCGGAACTCGGGGACTACACCCAGTGGGTGCGCTGACGCGCCCCCATGGAAGAAACCAAGATCAAAAAAGCAAAGACAAGAAGACTAACCCGAATGGCCGCCCGCGTCGCAAGGAACTCGTCATTATATTTCCTCAGCACCGCAGCCTGGGCTTGAAGCCGGTTCCGGACGTCCTGCGCGGCCACGTTCACCACAGCCGTCCCTCCACCCGGCGTCCACCCCGAGCTGGCGCTGGCCGCCTCCATGTCCTGGGCCGACGAGCTGGAGCCCGCGGCCGTCTGTGGCTCCGATGCAGCCTTCCCCGCACGCTGGCGCGACGGCGTCTGGACCACCAGATCAGTCCTCGCGGCTGGCTCGCCCCCGGCCGATTGCGCAGGCGGCTTGTTAGGTCGGCCGCCTTGGGTCACCCCAGTCGGCGGGGCCGGTGCTGCCTCCCTCTCCAGGACGACGACGTCGTCCTCCCTCTCCAGTCCCGGCTGGTCACTGCCGGCTTCTTCGGGCGGGGGCTCTGGGGCCTCAGGCGCCGCGACGCGCAGAGGGGTGACTAGCAAGGCCCCCTCCGCCATCGCCGCGGCCGCAGCATCGGCGTGCGCCTTCGCCGCCTCCTCCTCCTGCACCGCCTTGGCGGCGGCCGCCCTCAACTCCTCCGCCTCCCGCGCCTCCCGCGCGTTTCGCTCCATCGCTGCCTGGAGCTCGGCACGGGAGTCCACGCGGCGAGTGGTGCTCCTGGATCCTCCTGGCGATCCAACGACGGAGGCGGCAGCAACCCGCTCGAGCGACAATGGAGCCCTGATTTTTTGAGAAAGGACAAGGATTTAGGAACTACCAGAGAAAAGAAGAAAGAACACACGAAGAAGTATACACTTACACCGACACCGTCTGCGGCTGCTTCACCGCCTTGCGGAAGCGGGCCGCCTTCGCGGCCGCCTCTTCCCGCCTGGTCGCCGCTGCCCCGCCCTTGGGCTTCTTCGGCCGACTGCCGAACAAGCCCGATGCGGCACGACGCTTCGGACCGCTGCCCCGAGCAGGCGGCGCAGCGAAGGAACCCGCGCCGTGGCCAGACGCCGGCTGGCGGCATGGGACGACTTCCGCCTCGTCGTCATCCGGCCAGTCATCGAAGCTGACTCCAAGCCCGGAGCCGCCTGCCTCGCCGGCGGCTTGGCCGCCACCCGCCTCGGTGTTGTCATGCATGGCGGCCGCTCCCAAGTCGGGGTCCTCCAGGTCGTGCTCCGTCCGGTCGGGGAGGAATCGGCGCTCCCCCCCGACCCGCCTGCAGGCCGAAGGAGAGGGTTCTGCCGAGACGTGTCGACTAGTCAGAGTCGGCCAAAAGGAACTCGGTGACAAAATTAAGAGAAGAAAGGGAAAAACAGAACATACCGTGGGCGGCGGATGTGCTCGGGAATATGGCTCCTTGCCAAACTGCCACTCTGCGGAGAGCTTGAAGTTCGCAAGGTAGTTCACCATATGGGCCACCTCGTCGTGCGGCATGTCCTTGGTGCACATCCGACTCGGATCGAGCTGGCCGCTCATCTGACAGATCAGGTGAGGGCGGCTCTGAAGCGGAAGCACCCGACGCGTGACGAAGGCGGCCAGCAAGTCGGGCCCAGTCAGGCCCTCCGACTGGATCATCACCCGCAGTCGGGCGACGGCCGCGGCTCCCAGCTGCCGGCTCGACAAGATAAGAAGCTGCCCGAGCTTCTCGACCTCCACTCAACCTCGAAGCCCAATCAGCTTCGGGGACTACTGTCGGGGTAAATGGCCACGGGTAGCCTAACCGACTCCCCCTGGCTCTTCAAAAAATTATCAGGCCATTCAAGCCTTCAAGCACACAAAGCATAGGGCCGCCTTCCTCCGGCCGGCTATCCCCAGGGCCGACTCCCAGAAGGCGACCCAGGCTCAGAAAACCTCCCCCAAGAAAGATACGAGATAGCCGACTCCAGGAAGCCGGCCCCAAGAGGACCGACTCCCAGAAGCCGGCCATGAAGAAGGCCGACTCCCAGAAGCCGCCCAAGACTGCACCCACTAAGACTGTACCCACATAACGGTGATAGGATGGGGCGTGGCCGCAGTACAGCCCACTATCCCCGAATCCCGTAACGGGCATGGCCACAGGGCGCCATACGGGCCAGCCATCCCCCGTCCGGCGCAGCACTGTAGCCATGCTGGCCCCGACATCACCCACGAAAGATGCCAGAACGGCCCGCGGGCGGCGGGCCCCTTTGCCAGGGAGACATCTGGAGATGGCCCTGCCTCCTCTAGTCGGCCGGGGATGTGGCCGGCTCCCAACAGCCGGCTACCTCCCTCCCTCGAAGCAAGCGCCCCATTAAGGAGACAAGACGAGGTAAGGCTACAGTGAGAGCTTGCAAGGCGGCGACACTGTAGCCATGCTTACCTCGACAAAGCCCTCGTCATCAGAGGCGAGGCAACAGTAACCAGCCGCCGACAAAGCCCCCATGCGGTGGGGCCGGCGTGCCGGCCAAGAATCCGGCAGCCGGCGGGACCCACTAGTCGGCGGGCCCCAATGATCGGCGGAGAAGCAGGCGAGCCTAGACACTGATGGCTGGGACCCGCGCCCGGCCGGATTACCATTGTACCCCTGGGGGGTAGGCCTATATAAACCCCCCGGGGCACCCATGCAAAGGGTTGGTCTCATAGAATTACACACACCACATAGAGAGAAAAGGAGAGCTAGCCTTGCCCTTCTTCTCCTTCTAACCCGACAGCTCAAGGAGCACTTGTAGCTACTTGTCTTGATCTAGTGATCATGAAGAGACCCCGCAGAGCAGGACTAGGGGTGTTATCTCCACGGAGAGCCCCGAACTTGGGTAAGATTCGCCGGCGTGCATGTCTTCGCCTCATCCCGTTTCCAGGCATCGGCGACGTCTTACTGGCTCCCACAATGATAAGCCACCCGTTGGCATATGTCGCACCTACCACCCGACACATGGTGAACTGCTGCTCGTCGTCGGCAGCCGCTCGGAGCGCCATTGGAGCCGCGCAGGATACCCTCTAAGAATTTCTCGTGGTGGGTGTGCTTCTTGCAATGGTGGGGCGCGATCAAAAGGTTGAAGAGACACAAGGGTAGCTTAAATGGCCGCTGTAATAAATGGGGGCCGGCCGGCCTGTAATCGTCACGTCTTATCACAACGTTCATAGAGGAGGATTCCAGAATCCAATGCACGCTTGACAACACCGCACCCCAGGCGTGGGCTCGAAGAGGCGCCAAATGTATCATCGGTGAGCCTGTTCCCGCGCTAACGCGCTGTTTACCGCGCAAGCTTCCCGCCCGGCTAGTTTGGCCATGCGTCGGCTAGAAGAGGGACAAATCATGGGCATTTATTGGCAAAAAGCTTTGTAAAAACGAAGTGTGTGGAATGACTTCGGCCATAAGTTTACCCTTGGGTGATGAGGTCAAAGTTACACAGAAGGGTGATGATGGACACTCGAGTGCGATAATTTTCTGCGCTCTACAGTGCACACGATGGAAGAAACCAACTCTGTGCAATAATGTCGAAGATCGCAGTCAAGTTAGCTATACAGATCATGTGTTGTGAGATCGACAAGGTAAACTAATTCGAGAATGGTTAATAAAATTTAAGACCATTGCATATTAAGGTCAAAATAGTGCTAGCAAAGTACGAGTCTCATACGATGCCATTTCAACGATTGTACCACAAAAGCTCGAAATGTTACAAGGTTCAAATTCCAGAGTTATATGGCTCAAATTCGAAGATTACAAGGTTCAAACTGATATTAGTAATGAAATTCAGCTCATCAGCTGCAAACGCTCGCGCTGATGCGCTGAACATGGATATCAGAGAGGTTCAAACTAATATCACCGCTTCTAAGTCTGGCTTCGAAACCTCACAATTTTTGCAAAGGGGTCAGCCACTGAGAAGTCATGTATGGGGTTGACCCGATGACTTCCGATTACTCTGTCATCTGAAGTTCCAAAATGAAATTCAGCATTTTTGGAGCCTACTCCATTCTACCGCAGGCGCCGGCGCTGATCAACAGACCATTCATTTTTGCAAATAAATGTAGGGCAAACCTCATTTCCTTCAGCACCCTTGCTCTGAGAACAAAGAACCTGGAGAATATAATCTCCGGTAAGGTCCCTCGGTAGGAGTTCAAAGTAATTTATGAGAGATGCAGATCTAGGCATTCGACGTGATTGTTATATTGTATCACATTATCCACCACTGGGCCTAATATTATCTACAAAAGAAGAAAACGTGTTAGTGCCTACATGCAGTTTTGAACATTACTACAGGCCTAGCTATTTGGTTTGCAAGATTTGTAAAATGCACTAACATGCCATCTTCGATCTGACATGATTAACATGGGCATTTGATTACATTCTAGAAAAATGTAGCCTTCTTCACAAGAGGTTGGAGTGGATGAAAAGTTCCCTAAGAAAACTAGTACAGATGAATCCAAAGGAGAAATGCTTATTGATTGTAACCATATGGATCAAGCAACCAATATGGGGGGATGTATGTACTGAAATCCTCCAAAAGAACCTTCAGAAATCGTAGTACATTGTCATTGTAAACTTGGAAAAGGGTGTCACAAATTGAACTCCCTTATGGTTAACATTTAACAGGAAAGGAACATCACCTCGATATATAGCTTCTCCAGGCACAGAAAGCATCTCAGGAAACTGACAACTTGCTCCAGGCCGGGCCCGATAGATTCTAGTGCCAAGACCTTCAGTGTGCGTAGTTTCGGGGTCAAGCTTGTCGGAATCATTTTCTGAATGATAGACGAACAAACATCTTCAGAATTAGAAATAATGTTAATTTGTAGAAGGAGAGGTAGAAGGCGGCTGTTGTACCTGAACGGTTGTGGATCCAATAACAAGTTCGGAGTATTTGTCAGACGAGTAGCCCACCACTGTCAATTTCGGCGCAGAAATGACATTGATTCTTGTTGGATCTTCTTGATCAACTACAAGTAATCTCTCGAGTGCGGTGTGTCCTGGATGACCATACCGTGGTCCACCTTTGGGGATGTCTTCCTGCCGCACCAGCAACACACATAAATAGTCCGGAGAGTCATGGAGGTGATGTGGAAGGTACTCAACCCATTGATCGCTTGAAGACGAAGGTACTCGAGTGCAGTACAGCCACGGAGTAGGCGCTCCATGTCACCCTTTGAGAGGTAGACGGCGACGAGCTCGAGGTGCTTCAGTCGTGGTAGAATAAGAGCGGGCGCGTCATTAAGGGGCGGGAAATGGCAGTTCCTGAACTTGGCTATGCGCAGCGTGGGCACGAGGTGGAGTGCGGACGTCGGCAGCGACCGCATATGCCCATCATCAAAAGTGAGCTCCTCGAGCTGATCTAGGGTGGGGGATCGGAACCAGTCGTCAAGCTTGGCTCGGTCCTTGCCGTTGGAACGAAACTTGCCCATTCTAAGGCCTTTGGTTGGGCCAAGGTGACCGCCAAGGATCTTGAAGAACACATCCAAGCTTTTGCGATAGCCATGGCAGAGCTCGTGGGTGTCGATGAGGTCGAGAGGGCTGGAGTTCCATAGGGGGTGCCACCGCCGGGAAAGGAGGGTTGTTCGCGCCCCATATTTGATTGGGAGGAGGGAGATGATGACTCTCAACATATCATCGGGGAGGCTGCTGATTAAGTCTAGGCCTGCTGGAGTAGCTTGCGGTTCTAGCTCGCCCCGCCTCCGCTTGTTGGCAGCCCCGTTCTCCACCTCCGGAGTCTCCTTGTCAGCGGCGCTTTCTTATAGAAATGGGAGTACAGGGAATATTTAGTTAAAACAGGGCAATAGAAAAGTGTATTGGTAACTAGAAGTTATTAGGTAGGAATATAGTAAGATAAGGGAATAACAATTGGTTGCTTAAATACTACACAATTCATTTGACATTGCTGGGTAAGTCAACATATGCAGATAGTTGAAAAGAAAACTTACTTCGAACAAAGTCTGGACGGATGATTTTGTCGGGGAAGTTAGCATATATCTCATGACCAGGCCCTTCTATGTGCAGTGCAATTTTAGTGCCAGCTTTCAGTACATAAAACTTTGCAATTTCATTCCAAAAGCCAGTGCCAAAATAGGAGTCACCACGTTCATCAAGTCTTACAGTAGCAACGATTGTAAATCCATGGTTTGTGTGTAGTATGACATTCGTGGAGCCTTGATGTATGTAAAGGGAAAAATTGTGCACTACATAATATGTTGCATAGCGAGGGATGTCCTGCATAAAATGGTAGGATTGTTAAAGAAAATATGGTAACATGCAGATATGGGCCCAAATTGAAAGAACTGTACAACAGTTGAAATCGAAGGACAAAATCTATAATTAAATAGATAGGGTAAACATGATGTCATGGAAATATGAGAGTAATCGAAAGAACAATACATCATTAATTTGCCTAATATAGAAAGAAGAGGGGGAAAATCCCCTTTGACGTATATGGTGCATGTGGTACCTTTTATCCAAATGTAGCAATATTTAGAATATGTTCAGGAAAGTGGGCCATGCCAACCGATTTAGGGTGAGATTGAACATACCGCGCGCGTCCTCAAGTTATCTAGTACGATGAGATGGAATCTCTGGCGGCGGTCGCCAAGTCCTGAAGTGTCGGTGCACTGTACATTCTATGAATGAAAGAAAACCCTCAAATCAGCTCAAATAAAAATGAATTCACGGCGATTTCCGTCGGGTGATTAAAGGAGGCAGATGAACTGGGATAAGAGATGAGATAATATCTCATTAAATTAGTTACCTTGTCGTCCATGAGAAAGAACCCTCAGTACGTGATACGTCTCCAACGTATCTACAATTTATGAAGTATTCATGCTATTATATTATCCATCTTGGATGTTTAATGGGCTTTACTATGCACTTTTATATTATTTTTGGGACTAACTTATTAACCCAGACCCCAGTGCCAGTTTCTGTTTTTCTCCTTGTTTCAGTGTTTCGCGGAAAAGGAATATCAAACGGAGTCCAAACGGAATGAAACCTTAGGGAGAGTTATTTTTGGAACGGAAGCATTCCAGAAGACTTGGAGTGTACGTAAGGGAAGCAACGAGGAAGGCACGAGGCAGGGGGCGCGCCCACCCCCCTGGGCGCGCCCTCCACCCTCGTGGGCCCCTCGTGGCTCCCCTGACCGACTTCTTTCGCCTATATATATCCATATACCCTAAAAACATCGGGGAACAGAATAGATCGAGAGTTTCGCCGCCGCAAGCCTCTGTAGCCACCAAAAACCAATCGGGACCCTGTTCCGGCACCCTGCCGGAGGGGGGAACCCTCACCGGTGGCCATCTTCATCATCCCGGCGCTCTCCATGACGAGGAGGGAGTAGTTCACCCTCGGGGCTGAGGGTATGTACCAGTAGCTATGTGTTTGATCTCTCTCTCTCGTGTTCTTGAGGTGATACAATCTTGATGTATCGCGAACTTTGCTATTATAGTTGGATCTTATGATGTTTCTCCCCCTCTACTCTCTTGTAATGGATTGAGTTTTCCCTTTGAAGTTATCTTATCGGATTGAGTCTTTAAGGATTTGAGAACACTTGATGTATGTCTTGCCGTGCTTATCTGTGGTGACAATGGGATATTCACATGATTCACTTGATGTATGTTTTGGTGATCAACTTGCGGGTTCCGCCCATGAACCTATGCATAGGGGTTGGCACACGTTTTTGTCTTGACTCTCCGGTAGAAACTTTGGGGCACTTGAAGTACTTTGTGTTGGTTTGAATAGATGAATCTGAGATTGTGTGATGCATATCGTATAATCATACCCACGGATACTTGAGGTGACATTGGAGTATCTAGGTGACATTAGGGTTTTGGTTGATATGTGTCTTAAGGTGTTATTCTAGTACAAACTCTTGAATAGATTGATCCGAAAGAATAACTTTGAGGTGGTTTCGTACCCTACAATAATCTCTTCGTTTGTTCTCCGCTATTAGTGGCTTTGGAGTGACTCTTTGTTGCATGTTGAGGGATATTTATATGATCCAATTATGTTATTATTGTTGAGAGAACTTGCACTGGTGAAAGTATGAACCCTAGGCCTTGTTTCAACGCATTGCAATACCGTTTGTGCTCACTTTTATCGTTAGTTACCTTGCTGTTTTTATAATTTCAGATTAAAAAACCTATATCTACCATCCATATTGCACTTGTATCACCATCTCTTCGCCGAACTAGTGCACCTATACAATTTACCATTGTATGGGTGTGTTGGGGACACAAGAGACTCTTTGTTATTTGGTTGCAGGGTTGCTTGAGAGAGAACATCTTCATCCTACACCTCCCATGGATTGATGAACATTAGGTCACCCACTTGAGGGAAATTTGCTACTGTCCTACAAACCTCTGCACTTGGAGGCCCAACAACGTCTACAAGAAGAAGGTTGCGTAGTAGACATCAGTACGGCAGATTCCCCAACCGAGCGGAGCTGGGTCGACCGCGAGCAGCGTCGAGAAAGTCGATGGCGATAGGCGGCGCCAAGCGGAAGTGGCGAAATGCGGTGGGCTTTGACGGTAGCCTGGCGGCGGCGGCAGGCGTCGAGCTAAGTGTTTACCGCCGCGATAGGCGGTGCCATGGCATAGACGCAGAGGAGCTTGTGCAGGTGTGAATGGGGAACGTACCGGAGGGGCCGAGGGGGTGGCGGGCGGGGTGAGGGTTTTTGTGACGTGGGGATGGTGAGGATTTTCTTTTTTCTTTTTTGAATTGGGTGGTGAGGGTTTTCTGTCCCACAAAGAATTTTGGGGGTGACGGTTTGCTAGAGCAAACCGTGTGTGATTGACGCAATAGGCAAAATGATAGTCATTGCACACGGTTCCAATTTTGGGAATCGTGTGTGATTGACGTACTACCTCCGTCCTGGTTTATTGGTCCCCCGTTGTAATTTTTACCAAAATTTGGCGAAATATTTAACATACTCAGACATGGATAATAAGCGTACACATACATAAGCATAGTTCAACCATAAGTACATAGTTCAACCGTCATTAAGCATACTCAAGCGTACATAGTTTGATCCATCCCACATCTCATCTCACATGCGGCCGACACGATCCTGAAGCTTCTCCAGGTACTCGGCGTACGCGCCGTGCACCACCCTGCGAGAATACTTCTGCTTGAAAGAGCCAACGGCCCGTCCTCTTGCATGCGCCAGAACACTTAGATACGCGTCATGAATCTTGTGGTTGCAAAATGGGCATCCATAGCTCGTTCTAGGTCCTAATACGCCTGTTATGCATTCCCGCATAAGCTCCCTCAGGATTCGCCTCTTGTACCTCCTCTGGGCATCTTCATCCTCACTGTCCACATCGTCAGACAACACCTATACATATAGTAAAACAAATTTGGCATCAAATCACTGATTACATGCTGTGAAGTAGGATTAGGAATTTATGGCTATTTATTTATACATATTCAGAGATTATGGTTCGATTTTTAAGCACAGTCGTCTATGTACAGACGAATCTTGAAGAAAATAATGGCACAAACATATGTAGGTCATTCAAAATCAATTGTCAAGTCCTGGCTAGGAATTATTAGCACGAACACTAACCCTAGTCGGATTACTAGCAGAAATCATTTGCACAGATGAAACAACTAATCACTTATCACCTGTACCATTCAACCAATCAATACACTACACGGATCTAACGAAACTTACTCAGATTTCATGGATTGGGAGAACATAACCACATGATTTCTATTCCAAAAAGGGGGAGGCAGGAGTAACCAGAGAAACCCTATGATCTATTTTACACATAAATGGGTATAGATGACTAACCAGCTGTCCGTCGTTGTCAGAGTCGTCGCCGGAGTGGTCGTCGGAGTCGTCGCCGGAGTGTTCGTCGGAGTCGGTGTGGAGCTCCGCCTCCGGCTGTGGAAGCTCGACGCCGTCGACGACGTCAGGGTGCAGCGATAACTCGCCGGCGGTGACGGCAACCTCTGTCTCCATCTCCACGCCATGCTCTGGTGCTTTAGCAGCCTCGGCGTTGCCACTCCCTCCGATGGGGCGCTTCGGCGGCATCCTCATACACTGACGGCTTTGAGGACTGAGAGCAGCGTCGAGGATGCAAGCGGAGAGAGAGGATTGTGTGTGCGTAGCGAGGATGGGGGGTGCGGCCGCTCGGGCGCACCATTAATATGGAGTAGTGGGAGTTGTGGGAGAGAGGCGGGCGGCGGTCAAACCGATGGCTCGCCTCCTGGTGAGCCTGCGCACCGGACTGCTGGCATGCCTACCAAAGTTTCACACAGCTACTCGCACGCCTCCCGATGACACTGCACAGTGAGTACGCCTCCGTCAATTCACACACCTGCACGCACGCCTCCCTGTCTGCCTGCACGGCAGACTGCTCGCATGCGTCCCGTCAACTCACGCCTGCTCGCACGCCACACGGGTCGCGCGGCGGCACGTATAATGTTTTTCTATTTGGATGATTAATGCTGCCGCTTTATTGCTTAACCGAAGCATGGCACGTATCCATTGTTGGTCTAACGCTCACGGTTCGAATAAATAATCCGTTTGGGATATTGGTTCCCAATAATTAATAATCTCCCGTCTGTAATTAGATAAAGATTACATCAAAACTGGTCTCAAATTTGACAAAAAAAGTACAATGCCACTTTGTATTGGTGTGCATATGACAACACGATAAGTTTCATGAACTTCAAATAAGTTTTGGATGTACTAGAATTTAAAAATCAAGATTCTCAATGTTTGAAATTTGTTGCATGGGGAGTAAACATGCACCCAATGAGACACATGTGTTTTTGCAATCCATTTAGGTGCACTGTCACGTGTGCATGTAGCTCAAATTTGGTTTTTGCACATTATACCCATAGAAAATCAATCAATCAATGTACTAAAACGTCTTAATGATCTCTGTGATTTTTTTGAAATTAAAACGTCCCTCCGTTGGTAACATGTATGTTCACCGCGGGATAACTAATTTAACATGCATCGTAGTTGCGGTGGATTCGCGGTGTGTGTGTGGGTGTGTGCGTCTGGGGGTGGGGGTGGCTCGCAGTACACTACGAGTTGTGAGCCATCGTGTGGGTTGGCTGTTTTGTTAGGCAGGCTGGTGCCACATCAGAGTCGTGAAATCGTTATTTAAAACATCACACAACCCTTTCATACATAAATGTTTTGGCCACATGCAGTCGATGGTTGTCCTACACGACACTCGATACTCGCGTGTGACGCTTTCTGTGGGCCCGCGAGGTCATCGTCCATCACTTTGACGAACAATCGACAGTGAGGTTAATTTGACCAGCAAGGTAGAATCTTTTTTGTTTGTGTTATGGTGGTATATAGTACGCGTCGAAGATGTGGGAGGGGACTAGCATATATACTATATGTATGCGTCCGTGAACAAGTACACCTCACTCAGTGTCGGGACTTTTTGGTTGCCGAGGTACGTGCCACATCAAAATTGTGAAATTGGTTATTCAAACATCACACAACACCTTTTTGGGCCACATGCATATATATCCTAGCTAGGACACTCACGTGTGACGCTTCCATCTATGGGCCCACGAGGCCATTGTCGATGCATGCATGCATGCATCACTTTGACCTACATCGGGAGAGGTTAATTAATTTCACCATCGATGAGGATTCTTTTGGGTTGTACATATATTACGGCAGGAGCATATAGTATGCGGTGAAGAGGGGGGAAGGGGGCCATCATATATAGTACGCTCGATATGAACCTCGCTCTGTGTGGGTGTCGGTGTCAAAACCGGCGGATCTCGGGTAGGGGGTCCCGAACTGTGCGTCTAAGGTCGATGGTAATAGGAGACAGGGGACACGATGTTTACCCAGGTTCGGGCCCTCTATATGGAGGTAATACCCTACTTCCTACTTGATTGATCTTGATGAATATGAGTATTACAAGAGTTGATCTACCACGAGATCGTAATGGCCAAAACCCTAAAAGTCTAGCCTGTATGATTATGATTGCCTCTACGCACTAAACCCTCCGGTTTATATAGACACCGGAGGGGACTAGGGTTGTACAAAGTCGGTTACAGAGAAAGGAATCTTCATATCCGAACGCCAAGCTTGCCATCCACGCCAAGGAGAGTCCCATCCGGACACGAGAAAGAGTCTTCTGTCTTGTACCTTTACGGCCCATCAGTCCGGCCCATGTCCAACAGGTCGGACGCCCGAGGACCCCTTAATCTAGGACTCCCTCAGTAGCCCCTGAACCAGGCTTCAATGACGAGATGTCCGGCGCGCAGATTGTCTTCGGCATTGCAAGGCAGGTTCCTCCTCCGATCACTTCAAAGTACCTGACTTAGAGAGCTGTATTCGGCCTTCCATTTAATGTCGCACCCATCGGCTTCCGTGTCTCCACACCTTCTGCTTCCACGTGTCAAACGAATACGAGAGGTCGGGGTATTGTTTGCACATAACCCCCTGGTCACGCAAGAAAGGCCTCTATTTAAAGGGATTGGATCTCAGATCCATTCCACACCCAGCGGAAAATCCTTAGAGACTTGCCAGGGGAAACCATTCAACATGACTAGCGTCCCCGGTTCTTCCTCCCGTCCTCACGGCTCCGAAAAAGGCGATTGGGAGAGATGTTCGGTATCCCACGAGCAGTTGCTTAAGCTCCAAACACAGGGATTTCTTCCCCCCGCGGATCTGGTCCCTGTCCCAGCAGGATTGACCACCTTCACAGGCGAAGTTTTGGCGGAAAATTTCCCCAATCCAACTAGGGGGAACGGGTGTGCTTCATACCCTACTTGTTGAGAGGCGTCGGTTTTACAATCCACCCTTTCCTCCGAGGACTCCTGGAGTATTATGGCCTCCAACTGCACAACCTTACGCCGGCCTCTGTCCTGCACATCGCGGGTTTTGTTGCCCTTTGCGAGGTTTTCTTGGGCTGTGAAGCCCACTTCGAGTTGTGGAGGAAGCTATTCTGCCTCGTCCCTCGTAACCAAGAGGGGTCGATATTCAAGGTGGGCGGCGCTGAAGTATGACGCATAGCCGGGGCCGGATACCTGTCCGGCACACCGAAGAAGGCGCCCTCAGAATGGCCCTCAGAATGGTTCTATATTGAGGACGTCACTCTCCCTGACCCAGTTCGAATGGGTCTTCCCGAATTTTCAAATGCTCCCTTGAAGAAATGCCACAGCTGGCGCCTTCAAAGCCTCGAGGAGGAAGATAGCGCGGAAGTCCGTCAATTGATGAGCAAGATAAGGACACTTGCCCAGTCCGGACTATCAATAGTCGAGGTAATGGCGACTTCCATAGTGCGGGGGGTCCAGCCACTCCAATACAGAGGGCTTCCCATGTGGCACTATAATGGGGAAGATGACACCTCACGCTGTGGTCGGAAGGGTCCGGACACCCCCGCCGCTTTGGCCAAAATATTGGCCGAACTGTACAAAGGGGAGAAAGAGGAGTTCACTCGTCTTAAACGTCGAGATGGATTTTCCATGTAGAGTCCTCCTAGCTGGGTGAGTTCTAATCCCACCACTTTACTCAATTCTCTCCCTGAGTCACTTTTAACGAGCATCAATCCATCCATTTGTAACAGGAATGGCGAAAGATTACCAAGGGGATCCATAGCCCCGCCCCACAGCCAGAGGATGACAACCGGGACCTTGACCCCGGATTCGAAGAGGATCCGGATATATTTGTGGAGCTTGAGGATGGAGTATTCTACCAGGCGAGCTATGATGGCACGGAAGTTGCCATCATCGCCGACTATCCCGGCCTCCTCCCTGCTTTGCATGTAAGTAATCAAGAGACACCTTCTTCGAAAGAGCTTCCTCATTACGCCTCACCCACCGCACTATTTCGTGCTCTAAAGGGGAGGCGCCCGACGCCTCAACGTGCAGCAGAGGCATATCCCAAGAGAGCGGCACCCGCGCCGAGCAAATCTTCAAAGAGGAAGGCGAACGACAACACGGCAGAGCCTTCATCAAAGAGGTATGTTTTTTTAATCATGCCCCCTGGCAGTCACATCACACTGTGACACTATCCGCTGTGTCTTGTCAGGAAAAACGTTCGCCGGACTATGTCCGAGGATCCTGCCGGCCACGCCTCCACAAGTCAGGTTCCAGACCCTGCCTTAAAGGCAAGGGCTGATACGAGAGTGACGCCGGATTGTCCTTCTGCCGAGGATCCAGATGATGTATCTGTCACAAACTCTGAAGCGGAAAGCTCTATGAATCATCGGCGCCGGCGGGCCGCTCTTCGCGACCCCGGCTTTACAAAAGAGGCATTCAACGCCTTCAGCTTGGCTGATGCATACATCCAAGCTGCTCGAGACGGGCTTACCAGAGCCACATACCAGCATTTGAAAGATATGCGGGTAAGTACACATTTGTGCAAATCTGATAATTATATACCAGTAGCCCCCGAGACTTGAAGTAGTTGATACAACTGATTTAAGGATCATTGTATGACCAGGTGCTCACAGAAAAGAACAACATGTTGTCTCAAGAGCTGGAAAAGTGTCGGACCCAGCTAGCTGCTGCTACCACCGAACTGGAGAAATCCAAGAAGGCGTCGCCTGGTAATGTTCCCCTCCATCAAGAAAACATAATCATATACCAGCAATACTAATACTGTTTGTATTCCCCATGGCAGGATCGTCAGATCAACTGAAGGAGGCCCTAAAAGTTGCGCAAGCGGGTGAACAAGAGGCCAAAAGGCAACTAGCCGCGGGCGAGCGTGTGCTGACACGAGTCAGGGATGATAAAAATGAGCTGCAAGATTGCAACACCCTGTTGGGCGAAGAACTAAAAGACGTGCGAGCCCTGCTGGCCGACTCCGTGAAGGAGAATAAGAGACTACGAGGCGGCATATTCAGTATGCTTTTCGAACTTGCCTCCTTATAATTCGGCGAGGGCAGGAACTGACAGATTTATGTTTGCAGGTATGCTGACTGGCCGTCCCGAAGAGGAAATGTCTGGATCTCAAGGCGACCTGCTACAAGAGCTGTCCCAAATGCACGAGCGAGTTCGACAAGCCATGCGGAGTGTTGCCAAGGCTTTATGGCCATCCGCCTCCCCTGCAGGAAGTATGGCGGAGCTCGTGGAGCTATTCAAAGGAGCACGGCTGCGTATTCGATTATGGAAGATATCGGCCTGCCGAGAAGGTGCGCGAGAGGCCTGGGCCATGGTGAATACACGGTACACCAAGCTTGATCCGAATTATATGGCCCGGGTTGGGCCTAAAGGGTCAGATGGAAAAGAAATTCCAGTTAGTTTAGTATATGACCAAGTAAGGGTAGCCGCCAAATATTCCCTATAGGATTGTAAGCTAGTCAGCCTATTAGACGGTATGGAGGAAGAAGTTTTTGAGTTCAAGTGACTATGTACTTCAATTGACATAATTGTCCCTAGACGGATTGTAAAACGATTGTTATGGCAGACCTTTTCGCTTTGATCTCTGGACCCGAAGGTGCGGGGTGTTTCCGAATACCAAAGCGGCAATATAGACCGGGGTATGCGTGGAAACCAGGCGTAGGGGTCATAGTTGCTTGAACAGACAAGTTGTATCCGGCTAGCTATGTTATGTTACATTGTAATTGTAAGAAACATCTTCCAGAGAGAATAGTTCCGTTAAGGGTTCCTTTCCCTGGGTGAACATGCGTTAGTATGCATGCCTGAACTGTGATAAAAATAATCGTAGTGTAGGCGACATCTAGGGGTTCATAGTGTAATGAGTGTAACACGTCTTTAGTCCGCCGACCGAATATTCCCTTAAGAACGCTAGCTTTCGGCTTCACCCAGTCTGAGGTACACGTACGGATGACCCGGCAGTAACAATCGCAGAGGTGCTCCCTTTATGCCCTAGCCGAACAAACAGGAACGTAGGGCATAAGCACAGGAGCCAGACAACCCCTTGGCCAAAACTTAAGTCATAACGATGCATATAATGGCGAAGAAAAGGTACACATGAGGAAAAAGACACATGTGTGGTGAGCTTGATGCTCGAAAAATAATAATAATAAGCTTTTGTACAAGAAGCCCCCAGGTATTATGGGCATACATATTTAAGGATGTGTACGTCATAGGTGTGTGGTTGAGCCGCACAAGAGCTTAAAGCTAGAAGAGAAATTAAAGAGAGGAAAAAATAATGGAAACAAAGGGAGAAGAAGACGAACAAAGAGTCCGGCTCTAGGCGTAGAATCTTCGGAGTCTGGCGGCATTCCACGGGTTCGGCTCTAAGCGGTTGTCTGATGCGTCACGCAGGCGGTATGCTCCTCCAGTGAGAACTTCATCTATGATGAAGGGACCCTCCCACTTGGGCTTGAGTTTGTCCTTTTTCTTCTCTGGTAAGCGCAGAACGAGTTCGCCAACGTTATAAGTCTTGGCCCGCACCTCTCTGCTTTGATACCTACGAGCCTGCTGTTGATAAAATGCGGAACGGGATTTTGTGAAGTCGCGCTCCTCCTCCAGGGCATCTAAGCTGTCCTGCCGATCAAGCTCGGCCTCTCTCTCATCATACATGCGCACTCGAGGTGAGTCATGAATAATGTCGCAGGGCAAGACAGCCTCTGCACCGTACACCATGAAGAAAGGTGTATATCCGGTAGTGCGGTTGGGCGTGGTCTGCAGCCCCCAGAGTACGGAGTCGAGCTCCTCAACCCAGTGCTTGTCTGATTCTGTCAAAGACCACACTAGTCTAGGCTTAATGCCGCTCATAATAAGACCATTAGCTCGTTCGACTTGACCGTTTGTTTGTGGATGATAGACGGAGGCGTAATCGAGCTTAATGCCCAAATTAGCACACCAGGCTTTTACCTCATCGGCTGTAAAATTGGAGCCATTATCGGTGATGATACTGTGTGGGACACCATAACGGTGCACAACACCGGATATGAAGTCTATCACTGGTCCGGCTTCAGCCGTTTTAACTGGTTTGGCCTCTATCCACTTAGTGAATTTATCTACCATGACCAGCAGGTATTTTTTCTTGTGGCTTCCTCCTTTAAGGGGTCCGACCATATCAAGCCCCCAGACCGCAAAAGGCCAAGTAACGGGGATTGTTTGTAAAGCGGTGGGTGGCATATGGCTTTGGTTGGCGAAAAGCTGGCATCCGACACAACGTTGGACATGGTCTTGTGCATCTGCTCGGGCCGTCGACTAATAGAAACCTGTACGGAAGGCCTTACTTACAAGGGCCCGAGCCGCGACATGGTGACCACTGAGACCGGCATGAATTTCGGTCAAGAGCTGCCGTCCCTCTTCTTCGGAGATGCATCTTTGAAGTACTCCGGTAGCGCTTTTCTTGTAGAGCTCTCCGTCATGGACCTTGTAGGCTTTCGAGTGCCGGACAATGCAGCGAGCCTCATTCTGATCCTCAGGGAGCTCTCGCCTATTGAGGTAGGCCAAGAAGGGCTCAGTCCATGGGGCAATTACTGCCATTATTAGATGGGCCGATGGTGTTATCTCGGTGGCTGAGCCCCCGATGATATCGGTATTGTGTTCGGAATCTGGGGGTGTCATCGGATCCGGACTAGTATTGCCGCTCTCATCCTGCCACACCACGGATGGCTTGAAGAGCCTTTCCAAAAAGATGTTAGGCAGGACGGGGTCACGCTTGGCGCCCATGCGAGCAAGGACGTCCGCTGCTTGATTGCTTTCTCGAGCCACATGATGAAACTCGAGTCCCTCGAACCGAGCTGATATTTTGAGTACGGCGTTACGATAGGCTACCATCTTCGGATCCTTGGCGTCAAAGTCTCCATTTATTTGGGATATTGCGAGATTTGAATCCCTGCGCACCTCCAGGCGTTGTATGCCCATGGAGGTGGCCATCCGAAGACCGTGCAATAAGGCCTCGTATTCGGCTGCGTTGTTGGAGTCTGTGTATAATATTTGGAGTACGTACTGGACTGTGTCTCCAGTGGGGGACGTTAAAACGACGCCTGCCCCTAAACCGGCCAACATTTTAGAGCCATCGAAGTACATGACCCAGTTGGAATATGTGCCGTACTCTTTAGGGAGTTCGGCCTCTGTCCATTCGGCGACAAAGTCGGCCAATACTTGGGATTTAATGGCCCAACGTGGTTTGTATGTTATATCGAATGGCAAGAGCTCAATGGCCCACTTAGCAATCCGGCCCGTAGCGTCACGGTTGTTTATTATGTCATTGAGTGGAACTTCGGAAGCCACCGTGATAGAGCACTCTTGGAAGTAGTGCCGTAGCTTCCGGGATGCCATGAAGACCGCATATGCTATCTTTTGGTAATGAGGGTACCGGGATTTGCATGGTGTGAGGACAGTGGATATGTAGTATACCGGTTTCTGGAGTGGGAATTTGTGTCCGTCCGTCTCTCGTTCAACGACGAGCACTGCGCTCACCACCTGGTGTGTTGCGGAGATGTATAATAACATTGGTTCGCCGACGCTCGGCGCGGCCAGGATTGGGTTACTCGCTAAAAGAGCCTTTATTTCTTCCAGTCCGTCCGTTGTCGCATCCGTCCACTCGAAGTGGTCAGTGCGTCGGAGAAGGCGATACAGTGGCAATGCTTTTTCTCCTAATCTGGAGATAAAGCGGCTTAAAGCTGCCATGCACCCAGCTAGTTTTTGGACCTGTTTAAGGTCTGTTGGTATAGCCAATTGTGACAAAGCCCGGATTTTGGCTGGATTGGCCTCAATTCCTCTATTGGAAACGATGAAGCCCAACAGTTTTCCGACGGGAACACCGAAAACACACTTTTCCGGATTGAGCTTGATGTAATATGTATGGAGGTTGTCGAATGTGAGACGTAAGTCGTCTATTAGTGACTCGACGTGCCTAGTCTTGATGACTACGCCATCCACATATGCTTCAACTGTCTTGCCGATTTGTTTCTCCAGACATGTTTGAATCATGTGTTGGTAGGTGGCGCTAGCGTTTTTGAGCCCGAAGGGTATAATGTTGAAGCAGAAAGGCCCGTATGGGGTAATGAATGCCGTTGCGGCTTGATCGGACTCCTTCATTTTGATTTGATGGTATCCGGAGTATGCGTCGAGGAAACACAGTGAGTCGTGTCCTGCAGTGGCATCAATAATCTGATCGATGCGAGGGAGGGGGAAGGGATCCTTAGGGCAGGCCTTGTTGAGGTCTTTGAAATCGACGCATAGGCGCCAGGATTTATCCTTCTTTGGTGCCATCACCAGGTTTGCTAGCCAGTCCGGGTGTTTTATTTCTCTGATGAATCAGGCCTCGAGTAACTTGGCTAGCTCCTCCCCCATAGCTTGTCGTATGGGTTTCGGAAAAGCGCCGCAGTGTTTGCTTGACCGATTTATATCCCTTCAATATATTGAGGCTGTGTTCGGCCAACCTGCTTGGGATTCCTGACATATCAGAAGGGTGCCAGGCGAATATGTCCCAGTTCTCGCGCAGGAACGCTCGTACCGCGGCGTCGACCGTTGGGTCCAGCTGTGCCCCGATGGATGCTGTCTTGTTGGTGTCCGTCGGGTGGACCTAAAATTTGACTATTTCATCTGCTGGTTTAAAGGAGGTGGATTTGGGTCGCTTGTCCAGGATTACGTCATCCCTATCCACCATGGAGCGTAGTGCGGTTAATTCTTCGGCCGTGAGGGCTTCGGACAGTGCCTCAAGGGCCAGGGATGCAGTTTTGTTTTCAGAGCAGAGTGATATGTCCGGATCACTGGCAAGAGTGATAATGCCATTGGGCCCGGGCATCTTGAGCTTCATGTACCCGTAATGAGGTGTAGCTTGGAAGCGTGTAAATGCATCTCGCCCCAATAGGGCGTGATATCCAGTGTTGAAAGGGGCCACTTGGAAGGTTATCTCTTCGGACCGATAATTCTCCGGCGTGCCGCATACCACGTCGAGCGTGATTTTTCCCGCGCATCAGGCCTCCTGACTGGGAATGATTCCTCGGAAGGTCGTGCTACTTTGCTCGATGCAGCTCCTGTCTATTTCCATTTTGTTGAGTGTATCCTCGTAGATGAGGTTTAGTCCGCTGCCGCTGTCCATGAGCACTTTGGTGAGCCAAAACTGTCCACAATTGGATTGAGGACCAAGGCGGCTGGTGCCCGGACTGTCCAGAATTTTGGTTCGTCACTGGCATTGAAATTTATGGCCGTGTCGTTCCAGGGGTTTATTGCTGCGACTTGGCAGACTTCGGCGAGGTTGCGGAAGGCCCTTTTGCGCCGATTGTTTGAAGCGAAGGTCTCGAAGACTGTTAATACGCCGAGGTAGTCATCTGCCGGGGGGTGTTGCTCTGGGGTATTTTTGGTGAGGATATCCTCGCCGCTCTTGGCCACTTGCCGGAGTATCCAACATGCTCTAAGGCTGTGGGTTGGTGTGGTATCCGGTGTTGTGTGTCTTTTGCATGGCCTATCGAGCCATCCCTCCAGAACGGTTCCGCGCCCCGTAATGGGTTTAGATTTCCTTACTGTTGGGTTGGGCGCCCCGCGAGGGTGCGTCCTTTTTGCCCGGACGAGGGGTTGAGTGGAAACCGGTGGTTCCCAGCGAGCTGCCTGAGTTTTCCAGGCGCTTTCCATTGCGCAGTACTTCTGTACTATGGTTGCCAAGTCAGCGAAGTGTAATACGCGACGACAGTTGATGGTGTTGAGGATTCCTTCGTCCGTGCAATTATTGCAGAATACTGAGACCGCGTCTTTGTCGCAGCAATCTTTAATCTTGTCTTTGATAAGGAGGAATCTGGCCCAGAAGTGATGAACTGTTTCCTGAGACTGCTGCCGTAGGTACATGAGATCGCGTATATCTGGGTGGATGGGTGGATTTAAATCCGAACCCTGTCCCAATTTGGGATCCAGAGTTTGAGAAACTTCCGAGCTTAATAGTTCGGGCTCCGGGATATCAACCGATTTTCCAGGCCTGCCGTCCGATTCCAGGTTCGGAGGACAGGTCATGTCGTTCCATGGACAGGTATCCGGCTCTTTGAGCTCGGAAATCCGAACATAGTTCGTCCTCAATATAGAGGGAGAATTGTTGTTTTGCTCCTCTACTACCGCTATCTGATGGGTGATCGGCGGAGATTTGATTTCTCTCTGATCGGGTTTATGCCCAATCCGATCGTAGTCTGTAGTGACCCCCAAGGCGGCGATGCGATCCAAGAGTTCGTTTAAAGACGATAGCTCCGTCGGATCCATCTGTTTGGAGTATTCGGAGTCAACACGGAGGCGATTTTTGATGACCCGAGAAGTCATCGTCGGCTTAACGGCTGGACGAGCGGTCATGGTAAAGGCGCCCAACCGGAGGGTTTGGCCTGAGGCCAGGACTCCTCCGGAGGTGATACTGTCCTTGATAACAAGGCAAGCCATCAATCCTGTCTTCGACGTCACAGCGGAACTCTCAATGAAAGCACCAATGTCGGTGTCAAAACCGGCGGATCTCGGGTAGGGGGTCCCGAACTGTGCGTCTAAGGTCGATGGTAATAGGAGACAGGGGACACGATGTTTACCCAGGTTCGGGCCCTCTCTATGGAGGTAATACCCTACTTCCTGCTTGATTGATCTTGATGAATATGAGTATTACAAGAGTTGATCTACCACGAGATCGTAATGGCCAAAACCCTAAAAGTCTAGCCTGTATGATTATGATTGCCTCTACGGACTAAACCCTCCGGTTTATATAGACACCGGAGGGGACTAGGGTTGTACAAAGTCGGTTACAGAGAAAGGAATCTTCATATCTGAACGCCAAGCTTGCCATCCACGCCAAGGAGAGTCCCATCCAGACACAAGAAAGAGTCTTCTATCTTGTACCTTTACGGCCCATCAGTCTGGCCCATGTCCAACAGGTCGGACGCCCGAGGACCCCTTAATCCAGGACTCCCTCAGTGGGTGCATGGTTTACGGTTTTTGAGGCATGTGGCACATCAAAGTTGTGCATTTTGGGAATTCAACATATATATGTTTGGCCCACATGCAAAGCGGTGGTGGTTGTCCTCTCGCACCCACTTAAGCGGTTATCAGCCATATCGATGCTTTCCATCTATGGGCCCGCTTGGTCCATCACTTCTTTTTGCCTAACAACAAGATAGGTTAATTTGACTTAGGAGGGGATTATTATTTTTTGCTCTGGGATGACACGCATGATACACTTTGAGCACACACACATGCATGTGTACGCATGAATCCCTCCCATCGAGTCGAAGTGGCTAGTACAACGACACCATCATGAACCGATCTCGCTCTGTGTGGGGAGCTAGTGTATGATTTTTGACACACGCGCTAGATCAATGTTGTGTATTCAAACATGCATGCACGCATCACCTCCATACATATCATGTAGTGGTTGCCTTCGAACGATACACTCCCTCGCGTGGTTATCGGTGACAAGCCTATATATTCGTGGGCCCGCATGGACATCCATGATCACCTTGACCAACAACAAGATAGGTTACCATGGCGGATTCTTCATTTGGTTCGTGTTATCGTAGTATAGGTCATGGTGAGATTCAGACCTAATTAAGTTTGAGCGCATATACTATGCACGCATGCATGCATATATGAATCCCCGTCGTTGGCTTGAAGTGTGGTGTAACATACATATGCATCGTCAACCTAACCCTCACTCAGTGTGGGGATTTCTAGTTCGAAATCACGGTGCCACATCAAAGTTGTTCATTGTTACTCAAAAACACACCTCTCCATACATATGTTTAGGCCACACACATGCAGTGGTTGTCTTCGGGGACTAGCTACTTGCATGATTATTGGCGAGCTAGCCCATCTCTGGGGTCGCATGGACGGCCATCACTTTGACCAACAACAAGAGAGAGGTTGTACGACCAAGGTGGATTATTCTTGGTCCGTTTTACGATCCATCTTGGTGAGATATATGCCTCTCTGGCCTGCCGACTGAAAGTGTGTGTGTGTGTGGGGGGGGGGTTGCTACATCACACTTTGCTAGGTGAACCTCGGTTGGGGGGCATGCATTCATAGCTTAATTAGGATTCCCTTCATGGCGACACGAGGGGGTGGGGGGCTGCTAGCTACTTCGCACTTTGCTAGGTGAACCTCGGTTGGGGGGGAGGGGGCATGCTCATAGCTTAGGATTCCCTTCGTGCCGACACGAGGGGGGGCTGCTAGCTACTTCGCACTTTGCTAGGTGAACCTCGGTTGGGGGGGCATGTGCATTCATAGCTCAGGATTCCCTTCATGCCGACACGAGGGAGGGGTGGCTGCTAGCTACTTCGCACTTTGCTAGGGTGAACCTCGGTTGGGGGGAGGGCATGCATTCATAGCTTAGGATTCCCTTCGTGCCGACACGAGGGAGGGGGTCTACTAGCTACTTCGCACTTTGCTAGGTGAACCTCGGTTGGGGGGGGGCATGTGCATTCATAGCTTAGGATTCCCTTCGTGCCGACATGAGGGAGGGGTGGCTGCTAGCTACTTCGCACTTTGCTAGGGTGAACCTTGGTTGGGGGGGAGGGCATGCATTCATAGCTTAGCTAGGATTCCCTTCATGCCGACACGAGGGAGGGGGGCTGCTAGCTACTTCGCACTTTGCTAGGTGAACCTCGGTTGGGGGGGCATGCATTCATAGCTTAGGAATCCCTTCGTGCCGACACGAGGGAGGGGGGCTGCTAGCTCTACTTCACAAATTTCTAGGTGAACCTCGGTTGGGGGGCATGCATTCATAGCTTAGGATTCCCTTCGTGCCGACACGAGGGAGGGGGGTTGCTAGCTACTTCACACTTTGCTACGGTGAACCTCGGTTGGGGGGGGCATGCGTTCATATATAGCTTAGGATTCCCTTCGTGCCGACACGAGGGAGGAGGGGGGCTGCTAGCTACTTTGCACTTTGCTAGGTGAACCTCGGTTGAGGGGGAGGGGGCATGCATTCATAGCTTAGAATTCCCTTCATACCGACACGAGGGGGGTGGGGGCAAGCAATACCGTGCGCTTTGCGAGAGAGGTGCCACCTCGAAGTTGCATTTGGTATTTGAAAATCAAACCACCCTTTTGATACATAAATTTGGTCCACATGCAAGTGTGTTTGTGTTCTGACCCTCTCCCGCGTCATTTTTCGCCAAATTTATGAACATTAGACAAGTCGGATGACACAGCAGACACGGTTCACTCAAACTAACTGTGTGCCACGCCGGTGCACCTGTCACGCACACATCCACATAGTACATTGGGCTCCACGAGGCTCCCCCTCTAAAAAATGTCTGCCCGCTTCGAGGGTTTTTCTGTTTCATAACACACAGTTGTTATCTCTGGACCGTGTGCGATGTTTCTTGTTCCCAATCTCGCCTGCATCGAAAATATCTGCCCGCCTCGAGGGTTTTTCTTTTTCATAACACACGGTTGTTATCTCCGGACCGTGTGCGATGCACTATCATCAAAATTTTCAATAGCCCGGCATTTCACTCCCGTGTTTGACTCCCGCATAGTAAAATTTTCAGTACCCGCGTCATTTCCTCAAACACCCCGCCCCCCCTCTCCACACACACACACACACACACACACACACACCAAAACCTCCTCGGGCGTGCGTGCGCGCGCGCGCACACACACACTCCCTTGCTCGAAACCCTAGCAAAGTCCCCCCCCCGCCGCCGCCGCCGCAAGGCCTCCATTGTCAACATCTGCCGATTTGCTGCAGCTTACCCACCGATCTCCATACCCAGGCCGCCCTGAGTTTCTTAGATGACGCCTGCCAAACGCCCCCTTTCCCACAGATCCCCATCCCCCACTCCAGAGCGTCGTAGCCTAAGCCTGGCTACGCTTCCCGTGGAGCTCGAGGAGCGACTAGCCCAAAAGAGGTGTATAGCGGTCTCTTTGCCCAACGTCGCCGAGGAAGCTGACGACCATTACTGGCGGCAGACACTCAAGCAGCGGGCTAGAGTTTGCGGGCATGTCTCGTCCGCCGGCTACGACATCGAGGTCATCGACAGCGACGCCCTGAGGCGGGCTGTGTCACAGGTTAAGTGGCCCACCCCCAACCCCTCGGGTTCAACCGCCGTCGATCTCATCCATGGCCCCTCTGCTGATCTCCTCTGGCTCGCTGTCAACAATTTGCCATTCGACATCGCCATCGAGCCCCTTTTGTCATTTCTGAAGGACACATTCTGCGACGCTGGCTTGGGATCCACAGCTTCCAAGTCAGACCTCATCGACGGCGACCACGAGGAGGGCACCCTCTTTGGCTCTTCCAAGGGGAAAGATCCCATCTGCTCTTCCAAGGGGAAAGCGCCCGTCTGCGACATTAGGGAGGGCACCCTACAGCTGTGCTCTTCCAAGGGGAAGGAGCCCATCTGCGACAACATGGAGCGCATCCAGGGTCCGTGCTCTTCCCACGGGAACGAGCCCATCTGTGACAAGTGAGGAAACCCATGATTTGTTTATTTCAGTTGTTCACAATGTGATGCTCTATATGTGCAATTATTTACTGTTCAGTACATTTCATCAATCTAGTTTTAAACGTACCGATAGGAATGCATATATTTGCTTGCTGTTAAGCCTGTTATAGCTAGCATATGCTTCTTTTAAAGTTTTTTGATTGTTCGGTTGTTTGTAGTTAGCATATGTTCAGTTTCAAATGCTATCTTTGGTTGTTCGTAGTATGCCTTGTTTATTCCAGTTATTCACAACGTGATGTTCTATATGTGCAAGTATGAACTGTGCAGTTCAATTTCATCAGTACCAGTTTCAACAATACCACTATGAATGACTACATTTGGTTGCTGCATCTTGTAGTTAACACGCCTTTCCATTTTTATTTAACCATTGCCAGTGTCAAAACCGGCGGATCTCGGGTAGGGGGTCCCGAACTGTGCGTCTAAGGCGGATGGTAACAGGAGGCGGGGGACATGATGTTTACCCAGGTTCGGGCCCTCTCGATGGAGGTAATACCCTACTTCCTGCTTGATTGATCTTGATGATATGAGTATTACAAGAGTTGATCTACCACGAGATCGTAGAGGCTAAACCCTAGAAGCTAGCCTATGGTATCATTGTTGTTGTCCTACGGACTAAACCCTCCGGTTTATATAGACACCGGAGGGGGCTAGGGTTACACAGAGTCGGTTACAAGGGAGGAGATCTACATATCCGTATTGCCAAGCTTGCCTTCCACGCCAAGGAGAGTCCCATCCGGACACGGGACGAAGTCTTCAATCTTGTATCTTCATAGTCCGACAGTCTGACCAAAGGATATAGTCCGGCTGTCCGAGGACCCCCTAATCTAGGACTCCCTCAGTAGCCCCTGAACCAGGCTTCAATGACGATGAGTCCGGCGCGCAGATTGTCTTCGGCATTGCAAGGCGGGTTCTTCCTCCGCGTACTCCATAGAAGATTTTGAACACAAGGATAGTGTCCGGCTCTGCAAAACAAATTCCACATACCACCGTAGAGAGAATAATATTTCCACAAATCTAATCTGCTGACACATTCTGCAGCATGACATCACACCACGGCCCGGTCATTATTCGAGCCGTTTTTCATAACCAGCCACTGCACATATCGCGAGGCGGTTTTCTTGGCACGTCTTGTCGAAGCAGAGATCATGTCCCCTTATCACGGGATTCTCATCAATACGGGTGTGGGTAACCCAACCGCGCCATCAATTACGGCGCTTGGGGAATAAGCGAGTTTACCAGGTAGGTGGGGAGGCGCATAGCTTCTTCCGCCCTTATAAAGGGACAAGGATTCCCCCTTTTCACCCACGCCTTCCTCCTCCTTGCTCATCCATTCCTGCGCACTCGAGCTCCAGCACCCAAGTTCGCGTTTTTCCCTCAAACCACTCCAAGCATGTTCAGAGCGGGAGGCAAGTGGATGGTCTCCTCCGTTACGGAGGAGGACATCACAAAGCTGCGAGGAGCCGGATATCTGGCCGCGGATATCGCACACCGGCTGCCAGATGCGGGGCAGATCATGCCTACTCCAGAACCCCATGAGAGGGTGGTTTTTCTTACCCACTTCGTCCGCGGACTGGGATTTCCCCTCCACCCGTTTGTCCGCGGGCTCATGTTCCACTACGGTCTGGACTTTCACGATCTGGCCCCCAATTTCATCCTCAACATCTCGGCATTTATCGTCGTGTGCGAGGCCTTCCTCTGCATCAAGCCCCACTTCGGCCTGTGACTGAAGACCTTCAATGTTAAACCAAAGGTGGTGGTCGGCCAGCAAGCGGAGTGCGGAGGTGCCATGGTGGGCAAAATGCCCAACGTCACCTGGCTCGAAGGCTCCTATGTGGAGACCATAAAGGGGTGGCAATCGGGGTGGTTCTACATCACCGAGCCGCGCGACACCAACCGGGTGGCGGCCCCCGAATTTCGATCCGGAATCCCCATGTGGCTCACCTCCTGGAAAGAGAAGGGCCTGTCCTGGGGTTCCTCGGTAGAGCTGACCGGACTCCAGACATGCATCAAAAACATGATGAGCAAGAAAATCAAGCTCGTCAACATGGTCCAAGTCATGCTCTTCCGCCGGATCCTCCCGTGTCAAAGACGGGCATTCAATTTTTGGGAGTTCGACCCGGCCGAGCACCAGACGCTGCGAGAGCTCTTGGACACGATGCACAAGGACGTCTGGAAGGTGCTATTCAAGGGCGCCGAGGTACCTCCTCCCCTCACCGAGGACCGCGGACTCAGCGCAAAGCGCCCTGCCAATCTGGTAAAACTTTTACATCTCATAAGATGTTCTTTTCCCCAGTATAACCACGCGCGGGATCTAAGCCTCCACGCCATTTAACAGGACTGGGTAGCGACAGCGAAGCAAATCAATTGTCCGGCTCCCCTGCCCGAAGATCCGGCAGATGCTCTCCTAACGGAGATGCTGGTTCCGGCGCCTTATGAGGTGCCGGAGAAGAAGGCCAAGAAGAAGGCCACGGGGACCAGGAAGGGTCTCCGGCGCAAGGTTATATCGGACTCATCGTCCGAAAACACCGACGCGCACTCCTCCCACGAAAACAAGGAGGAAGAAGAGGAAAGTTCTCCCCCAGCCGGGGGAGACAAGAAAAGGAAAGCCGCCCCGGCTGGGGCGGCCGAAGGGTCCAAGAAGGGAAGGACCCTCCTTCCGGACAACTCCACAACCGCCGCCTACAGCGACGACGAGTGGCTGCCCAGGGATAAGCCCCTGGCGAAGTCGTAAGTATCCGGATACCATAGTAATTCTGGTATGTTTCGTTTTGTTGCTTCTTATCATGCCGAACATGATCATACAGCCCTTCCAAAGCTCATATCAGCATATCCTCTTCGGAGGAGTCTTTGGGCGAGTCGGAGATGAATAGCGATTCGCTCCCGACCGCCTCCTCCCCCCGCCCTACGGACAATGTCGAGGTGTTGTCTCAAAGGGCACCGAACCAAGGGGAGATAGTCCCGGAAGCGCCCCAAGGCGACATTCCGGACACTGGGCGCGTGGGGAGCAAGACTCCCATGGGCCTACATGACGGGGGGTGGCAAGCTTAGCCCCAGCCGAATACGGCGCCGGACCCTCCAGTGGTTCTGGACTCTGTCAGGCGACCCCTCACTAAGTGGGGCGAGCCGTCTGTGCCGATGGTCTATGTCCATCCAGAGGCATCAGACAACTTGCCCAAAGCACCGCACTATCATGAGTGCGGTGGTCAAGAAGGTTCAGTCTGCCAAAAGCGGATTGACTGAAGCCTGTGCCAGCCTCCTAACAGGCTTTGAGGTAAGTAATCAAATTATAAGAAAATATTCCGGCATAGACAGTAGCCCCTGATGCTCTGTTTGGCGTTCGCGAAGGAAGGCCGAATAGAGGATCAAATAATAATCGCAGGAGCAAAATTAGAATATGTCTATGTGCATATGCAGGCTTCACTACTGGCCGCTGCCGCACGTACTGCGGAGGTCGCCGCACTGAAGCGGGACCTTGAACGGTCCAAGGAAGAGCTCGACCTTACCAAGAGGCAGTTCGAAGAGAACAAAGGTAAGTGATACCCCGTCTGTATATTTAAAAAATTGGTTTTGGAATAATAGGATCGTCACGAATTTTGCTAGGGGCCACGACCGAAGTGGCGGCCCTGCAGAAGGCGCTATCCGAGGCTGAAGACAAAGCGGCCAAGGAGCGCATCGAGCGAGAGAAACAAGAGGCCCGAGTAGGCGAGGTGCAGCAAGAGCTCCAGGCTCTCATCAAGAAGCACGAGTCTTTGGAGCTTGACTCTAAGACGCAAGGGTCCGAGCTTGCGAAGGCCCTTGAAAGCGCACAACATGCCAAGGCCGAAGCCCAAAAGGCCCTCCAGGAAATTGAGGCGGTTAAGAAGATAGCGGCGGGTAAGGCATTCATTATGCAAAGCAAGCATGTGAAGGAAAATTTCTTTTTACTTACCCGAGTTCGGAGCTCTCCAGGAGCGTTCGCAGATCTGCCCCGCAGTGTGTCGGATGCCGCGGAGTTCTACTGGGCTGAGGAGGGGAGCTCGACAGAGAAGTTGTTCTGGTCTCAGTATACTGGGACCGAACACCCATTTCCCTTGAGCGACCAGCTGAAGCAACTGGTCGAGCTTCACAAGGCGGCCGAACAGGCCATGAAGGGTCTTATAGTCTGGATGTGGCCTGGCGAGCCCCTGCCTGATAGCTACTTCGGTCTGGTGAGGCAGCTTGTGAATGCCTGCCCACGGTTTGAAGTCATAAAGCGGTCCGTCTGCATCGAGGGTGCGCGCAGGGCTTTTGCCCGGGCGAAGGTGCACTGGGCGAAGCTGGACGCCGAAAAGCTGGTAAAGGAGGGGCCGCCGGAGGGCAAGGAGCATCGCCACCCCGAAAAGTATTATGAAAGTGTCCTGAAGGGTGCTCGCCTTGTGGCGGAGGAATGTGCTAAGGATGTAATATTTGAATAAATGTACTCATGCGATCCTGTAATATGAAACGAGTTCATTTGCGCTATGCAACGCTTGTGAATTTAAAATATTACCTTCTGTGCGGCCGTTTATAAAATCTGAGAGTTGGCCAGTCGTCGGCTTCTACCCCCATGTAACTAGTAATAGGGTGTTCGGGATAAATCTGAGCACTCTTTATCCCAATTTTGGGTCCTTCGAGGGAGGTGTTCAGCGCAACGAACCAGGCAATCGGACTATAAGGCTTTATCACTCTCACTTAGCCATAGAAGTCTACAATTTTAAATTTTGGCAAAGCCCCTAGTATTCGGAAGGCCAAATATGGGGCGCTATATACGCCTAAGTCGGGCAAGGCCGACTCCTCGCCCGAAGCGGAAGAAGTCTTTAAGGACTTGAGACCTCTCGAACAGCAACCAGCTCTCGCCTTATCATGACAGTCAGTTTTCGGCTTTCTCGACTGAGGTGCTTGTCCGGAAGAACCGGGACACAATCGCAGTAGTTCTCCCAGTGCTACCTTAGCCGATATTGCGGAACGTAAGGTACCAAAACATGGGAGCCGGGCAAACCCAACTATTGACCCAAGACATGATTCGGAGGTGATGCATATAATGCTATAAGTTCGGGGTGCCGCACTGTCGAAAGTGTTTGGACTTCTCACGCCGTATTTATGGGGTATAATGAAGCCCCTGGCGTACTGGTCGTACCAGAATGTACGGGTGCAATTTGTCGTAAATAAACAGACAAGAGAAAAAAAGAAAGGGTAATGCAATAATAGACTAATGCTATGCATTGTTATTTAAATAATACGTCGAAGCGTACTGATACAAGTAGTGCAATAAGCAAAAAGGAGGACTATTTGACATGTCCTACCCAAGGGCAAGCTGCGTATGGGTATTTAAAACGGGTATTTCGATCGTTATCAGAGACCACCTGGGGATTCCCTTGTACGTCTTAGCTTCTTGCCTCCTTGGTATTTCCTTCCCGTAATGCGTCCAGCAACCAGACTGCCGAAAAGGGCTTCCAGAGAGTAAGGTCCTGAAAGAGAGAAAATGATAAAGGTATACAGCCCCTGGGGCGGTTGAGCCGCATTGTGGGGCGTGTCCTGGCCGTGCCCCTGCCTATGCCCATGGTATTTTTAGTGCGTAATTATGTACGCGCGGCACAGATTTCGTCGCTTGACCGGGACTAGGACGGAGGCCGAATTGCTAGGCGAGCTCTGAACGTGCCAGGCGATCCTGTTGCAGGTTACTCCGGGCTCGCTTGAAGGTGTCCGGGCTCTTTATCGCCGAATTGGCGGTTTGCCTTAAAAGGCTGCTTTGTGCTTCTACTGCGAGGGCCGCAGTGTGCTCCTCCGTGCGGAGTGAGCGTTCTGTGTTTCCATTGACTGTTATAACCCCCCGAGGTCCTAGCATTTTGAGCTTGAGGTATGAATAATGCGGTACCGCATTGAATCTGGCAAATGCGGTTCGTCCGAGCAGTGCGTGATAGCCACTGCGGAACGGGACGATATCGAAGACTAACTCCTCGCTTCGGAAGTTGTCCGGAGATCCGAAGTCCACTTCCAGTGTGATTGAGCCCGTGCAGCGGGCCTCTACACCTGGGATGACACCTTTAAAGGTGGTTTTAGTGGGTTTGATCCTCGAGGGGTCTATACCCATTTTGCGCACTGTATCCTGATAAAGCAGGTTCAGGCTGCTGCCACCGTCCATAAGGACTCGGGTGAGGTGAAATCCGTCAATGATCGGATCAAGGACCAATGCGGCAGAACCGCCATGACGGATACTAGTGGGGTGGTCCCTACAATCGAAAGTGATCGGGCAAGAAGACCATGGGTTGAACTTTGGGGCGACTGGCTCCATCGCATAGAAGTCCCTTAGTGCACGCTTCCGTTCCCTCTTGGGAATATGGGTTGCGTATATCATGTTCACCGTTTTCACTTGGGGAGGAAATTTCTTCTGTCCTCCTGTGTTTGGTGGCCGGGACTCCTCCTCATCGTCGCTATGCAGCCCCTTTTCCTTGTTTTTAGTATTCAACTTGCCGGCCTGCTTGAACACCCAGCATTCTCTATTGGTGTGATTGGCTGGCTTATCGGGGGTGCCGTGAATTTGACACGAGCGATCGAGTATGCGGTCCAAACTGGACGGGCCCGGGTTGCTTCTTTTGAACGGCTTCTTTCGCTGACCGGATTTAGAGCCACTGAATCCGGCATTGACTGTCGTGTCTTGGGCGTTGTCACCGTTGTTGCGGCGCTTGTGTCTGTTGCGACGTGGTCTGCCGTTACTATCTTTGGCATCTGAATTGCCATGACTTCTTGATGTGTTATTGCTGCGAGCCAGCCAGCTGTCCTCGCCCACGCAAAAGCGGGTCATGAGTGTCGTGAGGGCTGCCATAGACTTCGACTTCTCCTGGCCGAGGTGCCGGGCGAGCCACTCGTCATGGATGTTATGCTTAAATGCCGCTAAGTCCTATGCATCCGGACAGTCGACAATTTGGTTTTTCTTAGTTAGGAACCTGGTCCAGAATTTCCTGGCCGATTCCCCTGGCTGCTGAATTATATGGCTCAAGTCATCAGCATCCGGTGGTCACACATAAGTGCCCTGGAAGTTGTCAAGGAATGCATCTTCCAAATCCTCCCAACTGCCAATGGAGTCTGCTGGCAAGCTATTCAGCCAATGCCGAGCTGGTCCTTTGAGTTTTAGTGGGAGGTACTTGATGGCATGTAGATCATCACCGCGAGCCATGTGGATGTGGAGGAGGAAATCTTCGATCCATACCGCGGGATCTGTTGTACCATCATATGATTCAATGTTTACGGGTTTAAAACCCTCTGGGAATTCGTGATCCATTACTTCATCAGTGAAGCATAGGGGGTGTGCGGGGCCTCTGTGCCGGGCTATATCACGACGCAGTTCATACGAGTCTTGTCTGCTGTATTCGGCCCGGCCGGGTTTGCTTTTAGTATATCCGGCGTGACGGTCATCGTCCCGGGTTGGGGCGCGCCCCCGTGATCCGTAGATCGATTGCATGTTTCGCTTTGTTTTCCAATACGTCTCGCAGGTCCCGCGTGTTGCCCCGGGCCTTAGTATTTTTGCTTGAGTGGCGGCGGGGTGTAGGCTGGACTTTGGGATGATATGCCTCTCTGTCTCGGCCATGAGGTGGCCGATCAGCCGCATCATACACTGGTGATGTAGGTTTCAATGCTTCCTCCTTGAGTTGGGGTAGCAACCTGCGCTTTGGGTAACTCTTGGTTGGGCGCTCGAGTTTGTATTCCTCAGCCGCCAGGGCTTCAGTCCATCTATCCGCTAGCAGATCTTGATCAACTCGAAGCTGTTGTTGCTTTTTCTTCAGGCTATTTGCTGTGGCTATAAGCCGGCGCTTGAAGCGCTCCTGCTCGATGGCATCCTAAGGCACGATAAATTCTTCGTCGCCGAGGCTCACCTCGTCTTCGGAGGGAGGCATGTGAAAGATCGTGGATGTCGCCTAGAGGGGGGGTGAATAGGCGCTTTAAAATAATTATGGTTTAGGCTTGAACAAATGCGGAATAAACCTAACGGTTAATTTGTCAAGCACAAAACCTACAACAACTAGGCTCACCTATGTGCACCAACAACTTATGCTAAGCAAGATAAACTACTAGGTGATAGCAAGATATATGACAAGAAACAATATGGCTATCACAAAGTAAAGTGCATAAGTAAAGAGCTCGGGTAAGAGATAACCGAGGAACACGGAGACGACGATGTATCCCGAAGTTCACACCCTTGTGGATGCTAATCTCCGTTTGGAGCGGTGTGGAGGCACAATGCTCCCCAAGAAGCCACTAGGGCCACCGTAATCTCCTCACACCCTCGCACAATGCAAGATGCCGTGATTCCACTAAGGGACCCTTGAGGGCGGTCACCGAACCCGTACAAATGGCAACCCTTGGGGGCGGTCACCGAACCCGTACACTTTGGCAACCCTTGGGGGCGGTCACCGGAACCCGTCAAATTGCTCGGGGCGATCTCCACAACCTAATTGGAGACCCCGACGCTTGCCCGGAGCTTTACACCACAATGATTGAGCTCCGAACACCACCAACCGTCTAGGGCGCCAAGGCACCCAAGAGGAACAAGCTCTAGGGTGCCCAAACACCCAAGAGTAATAAGCTTCTCAAACTTCACTTCCACGTATCACCGTGGAGAACTCAAACCGATGCACCAAATGCAATGGCAAGGGCACACGGAGTGCCCAAGTCCTTCTCTCCCAAATCCCACCAAAGCAACTAATGCTAGGGAGGAAAATGAGAGGAAGAACGAAAGAAGAACACGAAGAACTCCAAGATCTAGATCCAAGGGGTTCCCCTCACTTAGAGGAGAAAGTGATTGGTGGAAACGTGGATCTAGATCTCCTCTCTCTTTTCCCTCAAGAACTAGCAAGAATCATTGGAGGGATTGAGAGTTAGCAAGCTCGAAGAAGGTCAACAATGGGGGAAGAACACGAGCTCAAAGGATAAGGTTCATTGGGGAAGAAGACCCCCTTTTATAGGTGGGGAAAAATCCAACCGTTATGCTCACAGCCCGCACCGAGCGGTACTACCGCTCAGGGCGGTACCTAGGGTAGCCCTTTGAAACACAACAGCGAGGAGGCAAAAAAGCCAGAAGAACCGTCGGAGCGGTAGTACCGCTTGACCTCACGGTACTACCGCTAGGGGTAGCGGTACTACTGCTAAGGGTAGCGGTACTACTGCTTGCGAGCGGTACTAAAAAATTACATCCGTGCCTACCACCGCTGGACTTGTGACGAGTTTTTGGTCCCGAGCGGAAGTAGCCACGGAAGTAGTCGCGGTAGTACCGCTCCAAGCGGTAGTACCGCTCCCAAGAGCGGTACTAAAAAATTACATCCGCAGCAGCCCCTTTTAAGGACACCAAAACTGACACAACTTCTGCAAACGGACTCCGAATTCGACGAAACCAAGTTTGTTGGAAAGCTAGCGACAAGGGCTAACACAATCTTGATAGAAATACCAATAAGAAGCAAATGAGAAAAGGCCCAAAAGAAAATGGTGAGAACCCTTCCTCGGATAAGACCGGTAAAACCTCCAACACCGAAAACATCATAGAAGACGCATGCAAACTCCGTTTTCGATGAACTCAAGCTTGTCATCAAGATGACCATAAGCTCTAAGACTCACAAAGAGAACCAAACAAGAACCAAGAAACATGATGCAAGGATGCAATGGTTTGAGCTCTCGACGAACGATACGATCAAGCTACTCACTTGAGAGCCCCCCTTGATAGTACGGCTATCGATCCTATAACCCGGTCTCCCAACTACCACCATGAGACCGGTAAAATAGAAAACCTATCAAGGGCAAACCTTTGCCTTGCACATGATCCACTTGAGCTAGATGATGACGATCTTGTCCTCCTCAAGATGGACCACCTTTCTTGATTGCGTTGGGTCGATGGAGACTAGATGATTGCTCCCCCATACTCCACTATGGGTGAGCCACTCTTCGGCACATCTTCACAAGTCCATTGACACCACAATGGATGGCAAGCTTCAAGCACTTGATCTCTTCGTGATGCTCCACTTGAACTTGCACACGGCAATCTTGATGACGATCACCACTTGATGTCATCCTTTCCATGGGTTGTATGATATCTTCCTCTTGACGCAAGCCCATGGACACGTACCTAACCCCACATAGACTCTCACATAGACCATGGGTTAGTACACAAAGTGCAATGGACAATGCTTACCATACCATGGGATCACTTGATCCCTCTCGGTACATCTTCTACGCTTTGTGAGTTGATCAACTTGATTCACTCTTGACTTAGTCTTGATCAACCTTGAATCTTTCCAACTCTCTTCGTTTGGATGATGTCTTGAAGGTAAACATGAATGATCACACAATCTTCTTCTTCAAGACATGCTTGCAATAAGCTCAACACTCACATGACCAATCTTTGGATAATTCCTTAATAGCACCTTGGTCAACCCATAAACTCCTTGAAACCAACACATGGACTTCAAGAAATGCCTATGGAAAAATCCTTCAAATATAACTCAATGCAACCATTAGTCCATAGAGAATGTCATCAATTACCAAAACCACACATGGGGGCACCGCATGTCCTTTCAATCTCCCCCATTTTGGTAATTGATGACAATCACTTTCAAGAGAGTTTATATAAGGAATTATGCATCACCATGCAATGCAACAACCAATAATGCATGCGTAGGAGATGCGTATGCTTAGGAACAAACCAAAGCCAGAAGAGACAACTCTCTAAACTTCTCCACAAAACTCTCTGAAACTTCTCCCCCATTGGCATCGATTGCCAAAATGGGCTAAAAGCTTAGAAGGCCAATATAAAATGTGTTCCTCCATAAATTGTGTATTTCTCAACAAGAGAGTGGAATGCAATACACATATCCAACGGTAAATACTTGGAGGAAGACAAACTATATTGAGGCCCAAAGATTGCAAAAGGAAGATATGCCACAAAGACATAACAAAGAGAGAAACAAGCAATCAAGCAATCAAAAGATACCAATTGAAGCAAGCTATCAAAAGATACCAATTGAACCAACTAGGCCAATGATCCTACGAGCCACATGAATAAAGGATATTATGATAAGAGCAGAGCAGTGTTCTAAAGAAACTAGAGAAGCTCCCCATGATTTGTGCACATCAAGAATTTTTGTATTTGGATACAAAGTGCACAAAATAGGATCATAGCTCCCCCAAAATCAATAGAAACTTACAACAAGTGCAAGAGAGCATATAGGAAACTAAGCCTAGTACTTGCAACAAACACATGGTTGAGCAACAAGTAAGAGAGGCAACTTAAGAGTGGGCTCAACCAAAAAGATGTGTGTGAGTCAAGGCAATGCACTTGAGAAGACTAATGTACAGAAGAGCATTAAGCATCAATAAAGTCTTGAAAGAATGAGGCACACGGTGCAAGGCCTATCATTCCCACACACAACTAGCAAATGGGTTCACAAGCTTACTAATAAGCATATAGAGAACCTATGCTTGTGACAACCCGCGGTGAAGATAGAAGATGAAAGGCTCATCAAGACGAGGGATACCAATTAAGATGGCAAAAACCTCGTAAAGATAAGCATGAGGAAAATAATCTTCACCACACAAGAGCGCATCAAGATGCAACGATAGAAGACACGCACTCAAGGCAAAAGCTTTCACGGAGCCACCAAAGAAATAACATAAGAAAGACAAGGTGGACGTGAAAGAAAGGATATCATCTAGATATGCAACTTCTCTCAAGTGTATAAGATTCTAGGTAGACGAAATCATGATGATATATATATCTACAAAGAAGGATGTACACCCGAAATAGTTACAACACGAAGGAACAAGATATCCAAAAGGAAGTCATACATATACCAATAAGATATTTGCTTGGAAGCATAGCACATGGCTAGATATGGTCTTATAGTATATAAATGAATTCCTACCACACACCCATCAAAGACATCACAACTAGCAACATGAGATCATCGTTGAGATGCTTTGAGAAAGGAAACAAGTATCACAAGATGGAATGAAAATCATGCTAAGATGCAACCTACACAAGGTTGAATGCAAGAAAAGAATGCATGAAGAGATACTTGTTACCGAGATATCATTGGAAGGATGTAGTAGATACCAATTAAAGGTAGGTAGTAGTTCATTGATCATCCTAGCTTGACTCCAATTAGCACATGATGACACCACCTTCCTTGTGAGTGAGCCGAGCATCCAATGCATCTCCAATTGCTCCTAGAACAACAACACAAACAAAATGGTACCCAAACTCATTGGGACCAAAGAGTTAGAGAACCAACAATACATAGGACAACCTCCACATAAATATGTGCATATAGATATGAAAATGAATTTCATGCACATCTCATCCAATTTGAGACTTGGTGGAGTTTCCCCTATATATTGGGTCCAAGAAAGAAAGCATGCTAAAAATACTACATCAAATTAATATGCATGCTCAAGACTTTCAAAAACCGATACCAAATGACAAAGAAAAACCAAGTGAAGAAAAGATACCAAATGAATAAATCATCACTTGGAGGATATCCATAATAGATACATCGAGGAATGAGATATCGGTTGATACACACTAAATAAAAGATATCAAACTCCCAAAAGAGAGGATGGTTCCAAACAAACCAAGCTCTCTACAAAGTTTCATGATGGCACAAAGTACCAAAAAGAAAACGGCTTGCCTTCCACCAACACACACTTGATAAGGAGCGCAAGATGAGTGTTTTATAGAAAATAGGATAGCTCCCCAAGACTAGTGCATTATAGAGAATTTGCATTTGAATACAAAATGCACAAGGTGGGATCACCACTTTCACTATATCTAGAAAACACTAGACAAGATCAAGAAATAACAAGATCCACAAGTGGTATGGAAGACAAAGGGAGTTGATACATTCCTAGGCAAGAGATAAGGCAAATAAAAGCAAAGGCCAATGTAGAGATGATCAATAATTTCTACCACACATAAGTGAGTACCAATTGTCAAAAGACAAGAAGTATTTGGAAATGATTCCCGTTGGTAGATAGCAAGGATATCCAACATCATCTTCACACCGAACACAAGCAAATTGCAACTTGTAGAGCTAACATGCCACCTAAGAACAGATAATTTACAATATCAATTCTAGGTGACAATATCTCAAATGTACACATTTTCTAGGCTTGTAATATGCACATAGCATATGACTCCCCCATAATGTGATACCAAAAAAAACTTAACAAGAGGCAATAAGAGAATCCAACAAGAGATAATTAATGGACTATTTAGAATTTGAATTTCTCATGAGAAGACATACCACATAGCGACTAGATAATCTTGAAATATCAATACTAGATGGTATTACTCATGTACACACATTTATAGGATTGTGAGGTGCACAAAGCACATCACTCCCCCATAATGGGATATTCCATTAATCTCTCACAAGAGCCAACTAAGATACAAACAAGATGCACAAAGGCTCAACGTACGACACACATGTACATGAAGTGCAAACCAACATACATAAACTTGATTACTCAAGATAAGCAATTTGGAGACACAACATATACAAACACATGCAAGGAACAAAACCAAAACATGCAAGGGGGCAAGTAACTTTCAATGTAAGCAATTTAAGTACAAGTTACCGCAAGGAGGCACATTGGATATAAGATATAAGCTTGATGATTCAATTGACTTGGCTTGAGACAATAAGAGTGATGAAGTCCCCTTAATTCTTCATAATGTAGCCAAGTCTCCAATGTCCTCCAACAACACCTATTGATCAAGTATGAGCTAGTTGGTCCCCAACCAAGTTGGGTCCTAAGAGGTTAGTCACAATAGGCTTGGCTACCCAAATGGTTCTTTTCTTGACACCACTTTGAGTACCAACAAATTTGGCAAACACATTGCCAACCTTATCCTTCCCAAGAGAATAGATATCATCAATTAGAATAGGGTTGGATAAGGTACCATTCGTGCATGAAGAAGCGACGTGACCTTTTTCACGACATAGGTAGCAACGTCTACTCTTCACTTTCTTCTCACTTGATTTCTCAACTTGAGAAGCATTAGCTTGAGTCTTATTGGGAAGAGGCCTTTCTTCAACTTGAGGTTGAGCATGAGAATGCACTTGTAGCCGCTTCCCTTGTTGCTTGTCACTAATGGCCTTCTTCTTCAATGGGCAAGATCTAACATGATGCCCTTCAATTTTGCACTTGAAGCAAATAATCTTGGCCGAACTCTTGACTTGTTTTTGGCCCTTCTTGTTGTTGCTCTTGGACTTCTTCTTCTTATTGGAGTTGAATCCAAGTCCACCTTTGTCATTGGGGGATTTTTGTACACTCAAGATATTGTTGAGTGTGGCCTTCCCTTCATGACACTTTTCCAAATCTTTCTTCAAAGAAGTGACTTGGGCCTTGAGCTCTTTGATTTCCTCTACATGGTTAGTCTCAACACAAGCACTAGAGGAAGTATAAGCTTCATCGTTAGAGCAACAAGGCAAGGAAAGCAATTCATCACAAGATGTACCAACGTTATGCATGGATGAATCGCGAGGACTAGCACAAGGCAATATAGCATTTTGACTAAAAGTAGTGCTAGTGTCCACATGAGGCTCACTAGATGTTACCTTAGCAATCATGGCCTCATGAGCTATCTTTAGCACATTATGGGATACTAGAAGATCATCATGAGAGCTTGAGAGCTTTTCATGGCTTTCTTCCAATTTCCCATAATTGCTAGATAGCAACTCAAGTTGAGCCCGTAGCTCAACGTTCTCCTTTAAAATGGATGCTTCACAAGAAATAGAGTTAGTAGCACAAGCATCATCATTAACAACAAGAGGAGAAGGCAACTTGGCAAGCTCTTTTAAATAAGAAGCTTCAAGTTGAGCATGAGACTCGGTGAGTTTGATGAGCTCACCCTTGATGACCCTTGAGCCATTTTCGAGGTGCTCAAAATCCTCAAGGAGTCTAGCATGAGCAACTTCAAGCTTAGCATTTTTAGTTTCAAAAACATTGGCCACCTCAAGAGCTCTATCATGAGATTCCTTCACTCTAGATAACTCTAGAGCAAAAGTCTCCTCAAGAGATTCCTTGGTGGTTTGTTCAAGTTCAAGAGCTTGAGAGAGGTCCGCAATCTCATTAGCGTAATCACGCTCATGACCTTCCATTTTATCAATGGTGACCTCATGCTCCTCAAGACGAGATTCCAACTCATCAATATATTTCTTGCCCTCAATAGCAATAGACATGATTTCCATGAAGTTGGAACGAGCAATTTTATTCTTAAGAAGAGCTTTAAAAATTATTTCCCCCTTAACTTTTAAGGAGGCAACATCATCATTCTCTTCATCATAATCGACATCATCATCACTCTTGCCATCATCAATATTATCACAAGATATATTGGGATTCAAAGTGGGAGATACCTTTGAAGCCTTGGCCATAAGGCAAAAAGCAATAGATGATGATGTGGGATCCCTTGAAGCACCATTCAAGACCACATCTTGTTCCATGGAGTGTTGGGTTTCCTCTACATTGTTAGCACAACAACTCGAGGAAATACATGCATTTTTATCATGGCAACAAGACATAGCAAGCATATCATCATGAGATTTAGTCAAGCAATTTGTACATGATATGCAAGGACTATCAACACAAGCATGTGAAACATTTGGAGTGCTCGAAGTGCTAGAGTCCAAAGATGAAGCATCGCAACAAGAAAGTGATGAAGGATTATCAAAACTAAGCCCACTATCATCATTGCAATGAACACCACTACTCACCATGTCATTACCTTGTGGCAAACCACATGTAGGTGAAGTAGAAGAAGTTGAGAACACAACACGGCCGGAGGTGGAGGGAGAACAATCATCCCCACAAAACTTGGACACGCCATATTTATCTTGAAGCTTTGTCCACAACTCATGAGCATCCCGGAAAGGCATGAGTTGAAATATAACTACATTGCTCAAAGCATCGAAAAGCACATTAGAAGCTTGAGCATTGAGATAAGAGTTTTTCTCATCCTCTAAAGATAATCTTTGGGGATCCTTTGGAGGAGAAAAACCCATATCTACAATTCGCTCTAAATTTGGGTCCATGACCCTAAAGAGATTAAGCATGCGAATTACCCAACCATCAAAATTTGTTCCATTGAAACTAAGAGTGTCAGAGAATCCTAATCCCCTAGTCGACATCTTTACTCTCTAGGCGGTTAAGCCTAACAAAGAGAGACGAGGCTCTGATACCAATTGAAAGATCGTGGATGTCGCCTAGAGGGGGGGTGAATAGGCGCTTTAAAATAATTACGGTTTAGGCTTGAACAAATGCGGAATAAACCTAGCGGTTAATTTGCCAAGCACAAAACCTACAACAACTAGGCTCACCTATGTCCACCAACAACTTATGCTAAGCAAGATAAACTACTAGGTGATAGCAAGATATATGACAAGAAACAATATGGCTATCACAAAGTAAAGTGCATAAGTAAAGAGCTCGGGTAAGAGATAACCGAAGAACGCGGAGACGACGATGTATCCCGAAGTTCACACCCTTGCGGATGCTAATCTCCGTTTGGAGCGGTGTGGAGGCACAATGCTCCCCAAGAAGCCACTAGGGCCACCGTAATCTCCTCACGCCCTCGCACAATGCAAGATGTCGTGATTCCACTAAGGGACCCTTGAGGGCGGTCACCGAACCCGTACACGTTGGCAACCCTTGGGGGCGGTCACCGGAACACGTCAAATTGCTCGGGCGATCTCCACAACCTAATTGGAGACCCCGACGCTTGACCGGAGCTTTACACCACAATGATTGAGCTCCGAACACCACCAACCATCTAGGGCGCCAAGGCACCCAAGAGGAACATGCTCTAGGGTGCCAAACACCCAAGAGTAATAAGCTTCTCAAACTTCACTTCCACGTATCACCGTGGAGAACTCAAACCGACGCAGCAAATGCAATGGCAAGGGCACACGGAGTGCCCAAGTCCTTCTCTCCCAAATCCCACCAAAGCAACTAATGCTAGGGAGGAAAATGAGAGGAAGAACGAAAGAAGAACACGAAGAACTCCAAGATCTAGATCCAAGGGGTTCCCCTCACTTAGAGGAGAAAGTGATTGGTGGAAACGTGGATCTAGATCTCCTTTCTCTTTTCCCTCAAGAACTAGCAAGAATCATTGGAGGGATTGAGAGTTAGCAAGCTCGAAGAAGGTCAACAATGGGGGAAGAACACAAGCTCAAAGGATAAGGTTCATTGGGGAAGAAGACCCCCTTTTATAGGTGGGAAAAAATCCAACCGTTATGCTCACAGCCCGCACCGAGCGGTACTACCGCTCCAAGGAGTGGTACTACCGCTAGGGCGGTAGTAGCCCTTTGAAACACAATAGCGAGGAGGCAAAAAGCCAGAAGAACCGTCAGAGCGGTAGTACCGCTTGACCTCACGGTACTACCGCTAGGGGTAGCGGTACTACTGCTAAGGGTAGCGGTACTAAAAAATTACATCCATGCCTACCACCGCTGGACTTGTGACGAGTTTTTGGTCCCGAGCGGAAGTAGTCGCGGTAGTACTGCTCCCAAGAGCGGCACTAAAAAATTACATCCGCAGCAGCCCCTTTTAAGGACACAAAAACTGACACAACTTTTGCAAACGGACTCCGAATTCGACGAAACCAAGTTTGTTGGAAAGCTAGCGACAAGGGCTAACACAATCTTGATAGAAATACCAATAAGAAGCAAATGAGAAAAGGCCCAAAAGAAAATTGTGAGAACCCTTCCTCGGATAAGACCGGTAAAACCTCCAACACCGAAAACATCATAGAAGACGCATGCAAACTCCGTTTTCGATGAACTCAAGCTTGTCATCAAGATGACCATAAGCTCTAAGACTCACAAAGAGAACCAAACAAGAACCAAGAAACATGATGCAAGGATGCAATGGTTTGAGCTCTCGACGAACGATACGATCAAGCTACTCACTTGAGAGCCCCCCTTGATAGTACGGCTATCGATCCTATAACCCGGTCTCCCAACTACCACCATGAGACCGGTAAAATAGAAAACCTATCAAGGGAAAACCTTTGCCTTGCACATGATCCACTTGAGCTAGATGATGACGATCTTGTCCTCCTCAAGATGGACCACCTTTCTTGATTGCGTTGGGTCGATGGAGACTAGATGATTGCTCCCCCATACTCCACTATGGGTGAGCCACTCTTCGGCACATCTTCACAAGTCCATTGACACCACAATGGATGGCAAGCTTCAAGCACTTGATCTCTTCGTGATGCTCCACTTGAACTTGCACACGGCAATCTTGATGACGATCACCACTTGATGTCATCCTTTCCATGGGTTGTATGATATCTTCCTCTTGACGCAAGCCCATGGACACGTACCTAACCCCACATAGACTCTCACATAGACCATGGGTTAGTACACAAAGTGCAATGGACAATGCTTACCATACCATGGGATCACTTGATCCCTCTCGGTACATCTTCTACGCTTTGTGAGTTGATCAACTTGATTCACTCTTGACTTAGTCTTGATCAACCTTGAATCTTTCCAACTCTCTTTGTTTGGATGATGTCTTGAAGGTAAACATGAATGATCACACAATCTTCTTCTTCAAGACATGCTTGCAATAAGCTCAACACTCACATGACCAATCTTTGGATAATTCCTTAATAGCACCTTGGTCAACCCATAAAATCCTTGAAACCAACACATGGACTTCAAGAAATGCCTATGGAAAAATCCTTCAAATATAACTCAATGCAACCATTAGTCCATAGAGAATGTCATCAATTACCAAAACCACACATGGGGGCACCGTATGTCCTTTCAGCATGTAATTGTCATCCTCTGATTCTCCGTCTGCTGCCTGTTCCGGAGGGCTAGCTTGTTTATCCTCCCGCTTGAGGACTTGCTGGAGGGGATCATCGTCGTCTTCGGCACTATTCGGAGTGTTATTGTCTCCTGTGCCGGTATCGCTGCTTTTGCTATGGCGGGACTTAGAGCGGCACCGCTGACGTTGGTGCTTGGATTGCTTCTTGGAGGGATTATCCTCCGTTGTCTTATCGCCATCCCCCTCTTTGGGGGTGTCCACCATGTATATGTCATACGATGAGGTGGCAGTCCAGCGCCCTGTGGGCGGTGGTTCTTGTTCGTCTCCTGCATCGTCGTCCATACCGTTGATGTCTTCAGAGCCGAAGTCGAGCATGTCGGTTAAATCGTCGACAGTGGCTACTAAGTGGGTGGTGGGTGGGGAGCGAATTTCTTCGTCGTTCGCATCCCATTCTAGCCGGACATAGTTCGGCCAAGGGTCTCCTGACAAGGAGAGAGACCTTAACGAGTTTAGCACGTCGCCAAAGGGCGAGTGCCGAAAGATATCCGCGGAGGTAAACTCCATGATCGGTGCCCAATCGGATTCGATAGGCACGGACGCAGGCGGCTCAGAGCCCATGGCCGGGGACGAACCCAACGGTTCGGCAACACGGGTCTCGTAGGAGGTGAAGTCAGTATTCGGCTCTATCGCCACTGATTGTGCGGCCTCCGTGACGGGGTCCATCCACCCGTCCTCAGATGGCGCAATTTGTTCCGGATTGAGGGCCGGAGTAGTTGCAGGTGTGATCTCTCGAACACTGTCCAACGGCAGAGCTAAGTCGTGCTCGTCGTGATTGTGCGGTGCACCTGACATGGGCTCGAATCCGTCGAAGATCAAGTCTCGGCGGATGTCGGCAGTATAGTTCAAGTTTCCAAACCTGACCTGATGGCCAGGGGCGTAGCTCTCAATCTGCTCCAGATGGCCAAGCGAGTTGGCCCGCAGTACGAAGCCGCCGAATACGAAGATCTGTCCGGGGAGGAAAACCTCACCCTGGATCGCATCGTTGCCGATGATCGAAGGAGCCATCTAGCCTTACGGTGATGGCACAGTGGACCTCTCAATGAAAGCACCAATGTCAGTGTCAAAACCGGCGGATCTCGGGTAGGGGGTCCCGAACTGTGCCTCTAAGGCGGATGGTAACAGGAGGCGGGGGACACGATGTTTACCCAGGTCGGGCCCTCTCGATGGAGGTAATACCCTACTTCCTGCTTGATTGATCTTGATGATATGAGTATTATAAGAGTTGATCTACCACGAGATCGTAGAGGCTAAACCCTAGAAGCTAGCCTATGGTATCATTGTTGTTGTCCTATGGACTAAACCCTCCGGTTTATATAGACACCGGAGGGGGCTAGGGTTACACAGAGTCGGTTACAAGGGAGGAGATCTACATATCCGTATTGCCAAGCTTGCCTTCCACGCCAAGGAGAGTCCCATCCGGACACGGGATGAAGTCTTCAATCTTGTATCTTCATAGTCCGACAGTCCGGCCAAAGGATATAGTCCGACTGTCCGAGGACCCCCTAATCCAGGACTCCCTCAACCATAACCAGTGTACTTAGACCGGCACAATATACCAGTTTGAATGACCATGTTTGCTTGTTGTTAAATGTTAGGCCTGTTGCAGTTAGCACACCTTTCCACTTGTTTTGCTTTACTAGCGTGCTTAAACCTGCACTGTGAAGCTATCTTTTGGAGATTATTTTGTCTGCCATGTGTAATTTTGGTTGATGTTTAGCCTGTTATGCTTAACATGCTTCTTGATGTACCTACACAGGACAATTTTGGGAACGACTGTTGTTTTCCATCGAGGTTAGTTTCATCCCATGGCTTATATCTGCTCACTGTTTAGGATATCCATAGCTGGTACCATATAGGCCGGCGACTGATAAGCGACTAATCGGTGAATCGTACTTTTAACTGAATATATCCGCAACCCATTAACTAGGGCCATATGTAATATATCTGAGGCTACATAGCAACATGCACTGTACTTAATGTCTAAATATGCAATCCTAGGCTACATAGCAACAAGGAAGAGTGTTACATTAATGTTCTAATGATGTCTAGATATACGTAGAAGAGCAGCAGCAGCAACAGCAACAACACAACCCTGTTTGGATACTCAACTTAGCTAGAGGTTAGAGTTAGTTTCTAGCTCATTACTAACCCTGAACTAACTCCATCCAAAGAGTTGTTTGGATGGCAGGGTTAGATTGATAATAAATCCACTAGGAGAACTAGCTCCAATTAGCACCTCTTGGGTTGGATACTAGTTTTTTTGGGTGGGTTATAGATGCAACTAGTTCAAACTAGCCCTCATGTTTAGATATACTTTAGGGATATTTGAGCCCAAACTAGCTCAAACTAACTGTAACCCGTGGATACAGCAGCAGATAATTTGTAAGAATGAACTAAACTCCTTCCGGCCCATAATATAAGATGTTAATTCATCTAATATGTGAGTATATTGGATGTTATAAGATACTCCTTGCGTTCCTAAATATTTTTCTTTTTAGAGATTTCAAATGGACTACCACATACGGATGTATATAGACATATTATAAAAGAGTGGTGTACTACATCATTGTGCAATTGCTGTTTAGCTTCTAATATTAACTTGGTGCTTTTAGGTACATATGTCATTGGTAAAGATCCGCGTTTCGACCCTTTGTGCGTACGGGGCAATGAGATATCGACGAACTAGCATCAAGTGAGGAAGCTGATAAAGATTGTTAGTAAAATGGGTCCAAAGATGGCAATTAAACTATTTGTTTACACTTTATCCAAGACAACAACGAACTGCAGGATGGTAAGTAAGAACTTTGCAGCCTTCTTTTTACTGCCCATAATGAGTTGTGTTAGATGACAATGTCTGAAATCTTATTCCTTTGCAGTGGTTGCCAAAGCAGTTTACTCAAGATTACCTCTCAAACTACATGATTGGTGGGCATGCAAAGGTTAAAGTATTTCTACCAGAACACGATGATTATCTAGATGTTTTCATGAAGACCGTGAAGGATGGGCGGTCGGCCATCACAAGGGGTTGGACTAGAGTCATGTGTGCCTTCTGCATGGAGGAGGACACAATATGGGCATTCCGCTTCACCTTGTTCAGCAACCAGAATATATTTCGCCTCTTTCTTTACCGTCTTTAATAGTACAAGTATACAACTGTGGTTCATCATTCTTTATTTGGTTCTTATGTAATTCTTGAACATATGTACCTATGAATCGAATAATGCATTGGTTGTTTGAACATGATGGATATGAATAAAGCTGTAGCATACATTCAAATTCAAATCCAAATCCGGTACAATTTGGAAAAGCAGCAATTAAATTATGGTGAAATTACGCTCTCCAGGTTGTTACGGCACACACGGTTGGTAAAACACAAACGTTTGCGATATGCACCATAATCTGAGACGGTTCACAGAGAGGAAACATGTGCAAGCATGCACACAGTTGCCGTTTGCAAAGCGTGTGCGATGTCAGACAGTATCACAAACGGTGCGGACAAACTAAATGTTTGTGTTAGTTGCCTTATCGTACACGATTCACAACCATGAACTGTTTCTGATGAAGTATGCATCGTATACGTTGCACCATAGAATAGGGTGTGTGATAGTTATCGTGTACGACGATGTTACTATGGTCTGACATTTCGTAATCCTGTCCGACACTCGTACGACGATTAGCTAATCTTCTTAACGGTGAACCGTTTGTGATGGGCCGCGCATCATACACGTTCTATAATAGTGAACCGTTTGTGATGAGCCGCACATCGTAAACGTAGCACCACAGAATACCGACTGCGATGGCAATGCGAGCAGAAACGAGTAGGAGTACTGTAGGGGTCCTATCCCCGACGGTTTCTGGGTCATGTGGGAAGGACCCCCCTATCGCCCACACTCACTTGGCGACCGTTCCAAATGCCGTCGCAGAAAGGGGTTTTAAACTGTTTGTTTAGGACCGACGCGCACCAGTAACAACATTGCATACATGATAGAACCTATGGCTAAAGCATAGCGAATGACTTTCATTTTCTCTCTATCTTCGGCAGTGGTCGGGCATTGAGTCTGACTCAACTTCATACCTTGTAATATAGGTAAGAACCCTTTCTTTGCTTGATCCATTTTGAACTTCTTCAAAACTTTGTCAAGGTATGTGCTTGGTGAAAGTCCAATTAAACGTCTTGATCTATCTCTATAGATCTTGATGCCCAATATGTAAGCAGCTTCACCGAGGTCTTTCATAGAAAAACTCTTATTCAAGTACCCCTTTATGCTATCCAGAAATTCTATATCATTTCCAATCAACAATATGTCATCCACATATAAGATTAGAAATGCTACAGAGCTCCCACTCACTTTCTTGTAAATACAAGCTTCTCCAAAAGTCTGTATAAAACCATATGCTTTGATCACACTATCAAAACGTTTATTCCAACTTCGAGAGGCTTGCACCAGTCCATAAATGGATCGCTGGAGCTTGCACACTTTGTTAGCATCCTTTGGATCGATAAAACCTTCTGGTTGCATCATATACAACTCTTCTTCCAGAAATCCCTTCAGGAATGCAGTTTTGACATCCATTTGCCAAATTTCATAATCATAAAATGCGTCAATTGCTAACATGATTCAGACAGACTTAAGCATCGCTACGGGTGAGGAAGTCTCGTCGTAGTCAACTCCTTGAACTTGTCGAAAACCTTTCACAACAAGTCGAGCTTTGAAGACAGTAACATTACCATCAGTATCAGTCTTCTTCTTGAAGATCCATTTATTCTCTATGGGTTGCCGATCATTGGGCAAGTCAACCAAAGTCCATACTTTGTTCTCATACATGGATCCCATCTCAGATTTCATGGCTTCAAGCCATTTCGCGGAATCTGGGCTCATCATCGCTTCCTCATAGTTCGTAGGTTCGTCATGGTCAAGTAACACTCCAGAACGGGATTACCGTACCACTCTGGTGCGGATCTCACTCTGGTTGACCTATGAGGTTCAGTAGTAACTTGATCTGAAGTTTCATGATCATCATCATTAGCTTCCTCACTAATTGGTGTAGGAATCACTGGAACTGATTTCTGTGATGAACTACTTTCCAATAAGGGAGCAGGTATAATTATCTCATATAGTTCAACTTTCCTCCCTCTCACTTCTTTCGAGAGAAACTTCTTCTCTAGAAAGGATCCATTCTTAGCAACAAAGATCTTGCCTTCGGATCTGTGATAGAAGGTGTACCCAATAGTTTCTTTTGGGTATCCTATGAAGACACAATTCTCCGATTTGGGTTTGAGCTTATCAGGCTGAAACTTTTTCACATAAGCATCGCAACCCCAAACTTTAAGAAACGACAACTTAGGTTTTTTGCTAAACCACAGTTCATACGGTGTCGTCTCAACGGATTTTTAGACGGTGCCCTATTTAACGTGAATGCAGCTGTCTCTAATGTATACCCCCAAAACGACAGTGGTTAACCGGTAAGAGACATCATAGTTCGCACCATATCTAATAAAGTACAGTTACGACGTTTGGACACACCATTATGCTATGGTGTTCCAGGTGGCATGAGTTTGTGAAACTATTCCACATTGTTTTAATTGAAGGCAAAACTCGTAACTCAAATATTCACCTCCACGATCATATCGTAGAAACTTTATTTTCTTGTTACAATGATTTTCCACTTCACTCTGAAATTCTTTGAAGTTTTCAAATGTTTCGGACTTATGTTTCATCAAGTAGATGTATCCATATTTGCTCAAATCATCTGTGAAGGTCAGAAAATAACGATTCCTGCCGCGAGCCTCAACACTCATCGGACCGCATACATCAGTATGTATTATTTCGAACAAGTCTGTTACTCGCTCCATAGTTCCGGAGAATGGAGTCTTAGTCATCTTGCCCATGAGGCATGGTTTGCAAGCATCAAGTGATTCATAATCAAGTGATTCCAAAAGCCCATTAGCATGGAGTTTCTTCATGCGCTTTACACCAATATGACCTAAACGGCAGTGCCACAAATAAGTTGCACTATCATTATTAAACTTATATCTTTTGGCCTCAATACTATGAATATGAGTGTCACTACTATCGAGATTCAACAAAAATAGACCACTCATCAAGGGTGCATGACCATAAAAGATATTACTCATATAAATAGAACAACCATTATTCTCTGATTTAAATGAATAACCGTCTCGCATCAAACAAGATCCAGATATAATGTTCATGCTTAACGCTGGCACCAAATAACAATTATTTAGGTCTAAAACTAATCCCGAAGGTAGATGTAGAGGTAGCGTGCCGACGGCGATCACATCAACTTTGGAACCATTTCCCACATGCATCGCCACCTCGTCCTTAGCCAATGTTCGCCTAATCCGTAGCCCTATTTCGAGTTGCAAATATGAGCAACAGAACCAGTATCAAATACCTAGGCGCTACTACGAGCATTAGTAAGGTACACATCAATAACATGTATATCAAATATACCTTTCACTTTGCCATCCTTCTTATCCGCCAAATACTTGGGGCAGTTCCGCTTCCAGTGACCAGTCCCTGATAGAGGCAAAGGTGTCCCGTCTTTAGATGAGATGGTGGCTATCATTTTGGATGGAGTAGAATTTGACGATCCGACTACGAACGTGCGAGGACGTCGCGCCTTAGAAATCGCTAAACCAACTCCGCGAGGTTATTGACCACACCGGAGCACGATCAACCTGACCATTTGGGTCTATTTCCTGCAGGCAAATGAAGAACAAGCAAGAAACTAAGATTGCAATCTGGATATTGCGAATATAAGAGGAAAGCTTTATTGATCAAGTGGGGTTCTGCGACGTCTTGGTCTGGTCGTTGAACACAAACGAAGTACGCGAAGTTGTAGCTATGGCGAACTTTTAATCTAAACAAAACCCAAAGTCTAAACGATGCCCTAAGGGATGTATATATGGAGGAAGAGGGGGGAATTTCGTGGCCCTTGGAGGAGGGGCCCGAAACCAACCCTAACTCTTGTTTCCCCACACATACGGACTCTAAAAACAGCCTATACTTAAGTATTTCGAAATTACATGGGCCTGGCCCAATAATAAGGTGATGCAGCACCTAGAATAGCCTCTGGACGAAATTTATGAAGTGGCATCTTGTACATTTCGTCCAAGGCTTCTTGCACTCCTTATGGTGGCTTCAAAGTCCTGAAATCATCACTTGTAACTCCGTTCTTGTTCCCCTTGCGCATGCCATCATCTCCATGCTTGGTCTTGTTCCAGTGCCAGGCCCTTCATTTGTAAGCAAAACAAATGTATCCAATTTAGGCAGCATCATATTCTCATGAACATTAGAATCATTACCAAGAAACGGAAGTACCTGATAATTTAATTGGCGTGCGCGAGCTCTAGTAATTGGTCCCGTATGTATAGCAGCAGGGGCTGTGGTGTAACAATGGTATTGATGTCCTCATCATCCTCCCCTTCTTGAAATGAAGTCTTCCTCGACGGAAGCTCATCTTCCTCACCAAAATAAGGCTTCAAATCTGCAATGTTAAAAGTGGGACTAACCCCAAAATCTGCAGGCAGCTCAAGTTTATATGCATTATCATTTATTTTCTCTAACACCTTAAAAGGACCATCAACACGTGGCATTAGCTTTGATTTGCGCAAATCAGGAAATCTATCCTTACGCAAGTGTAACCAAACAAGATCTCCAGGCGCAAAAACAACACGTTTTCTACCCTTATCTCCAGCAAGTTTATATTTAGCATTCATACGCTCAATGTTCTCCTTAGTTAACTCATGCATTTTAAGATCAATTCAGCATGTTCTTTAGCATCAAAATTAACCTTCTCCGAAGATGGAAGAGGCAACAAATCAATAGGTGCACGAGGAAGGAAACCATACACAATTTCAAAAGGGCACGTCTTAGTAGTAGAATGCAATGAACGATTATAAGCAAATTCAATATGAGGCAAGCATTCTTCCCACATTTTCTTGTTATTCTTCAAAACAACCCTAAGCATAGTAGACAACGTTCTATTGACTACTTCAGTTTGTCCATCAGTTTGGGGGTGACTTGTAGTACTAAAAAGCAGTTTGGTCCCCAACTTAGCCCATAAACATCTCCAAAAATGGCTAAGAAATTTAGTATCACGATCTGAAACAATAGTGTTTGGCACACCATGCAAGCGAATAATTTCATGAAAGAACAAATCAGCAACATTAACATGCTTTATACCATGAGGATTGAGTCATGACTTAGCTTTTTGACATGTAGTGCAGCGAGCAACAAAACGCTCAACATCTCGTCTCATCTTTGGCCAAAAGAAATGTGTAGCAAGTATATCCTCCGTCTTCTTCACACCAAAGTGTCCCATTAATCCTCCTCCATGCGCCTCCTGCAACAACGAAAGACGAACTGAGCTAGCTAGAATGCATAGCTTGTTAGCACGAAACACAAATCCATCGTCAACGACGAACTTGTTCCAAGTTCTCCCTTCCTTACAATTCTGCAATACATCTTTAAATTCAGCATCATGCACATATTGATCTTTGATGGTCTGCAAACCAAATATTTTAAAGTCAAGTTGTGAAAGCATAGTATAACAACGAGATAGTGCATCAGCAATAACATTTTATTTACCCTTCTTGTGTTTAATGACATAAGGGAAAGTCTCAATGAATTCAACCCATTTAGCATGTCTACGGTTCAGTTTTGCTTGACTTTTAATGTGTTTCAAAGATTCATGATCAGAATGTATAACAAATTCCTTGGGCCATAAATAATGTTGCCATGTTTCTAAGGCCCGAACAAGAGCATATAATTCTTTATCATAAGTAGAATAGTTCAGACTAGGCCCACTCAATTTTTCAGAAAAGTTTGCAAGAGGTTTGCCATCTTGTAATAACACACCTCCTAATCCAATTCCACTAGCATCACATTCAAGCTCAAAAGTCTTATTAAAATCAGGAAGTTGGAGTAAAGGAGCATGTGTCAACTTATCTTTCAACGCCGTGAAGGCTTCTTCCTATGCGGTACCCCAAACAAAAGGCACATCCTTCTTTGTAAGCTCGTTGAGAGGTGCAGCAATGGTGCTGAAATCTCTCACAAAACGCCTATAGAAACCAGTGGGGCCAAGGAAACTCCTCACTTGTGTGACCGTTTTGGGCTACGGACAACTCTCAATAGCTTCAATCTTGGCTTTATCAACTTCAATTCCCTGTGGAGTAACAACATAGCCAAGAAAAGATACCCGGTCGGTGCAAAAGGTGCACTTTCCAAGGTTACCAAACAAACGTGCATCACGTAGAGCAATAAAAACAACACGTAAATGTTCCAAATGTTCCTCCAAAGATTTACTATAAATTAGTATATCATCAAAATATACTACCACAAATCGTCCAATGAAAGCACGTAAAACTTCGTTCATTAATCTCATGAAAGTACTAGGTGCATTAGTTAACCCAAAAGGCATGAATAACCACTCATATAAACCAAACTTAGTTTTAAATGCAGTTTTCCATTCATCTCCCAATTTCATACAAATTTGATGGTATCCACTACGCAAATCAACTTTGGAGAATATTGTAGAGCCACTCAATTCATCAAGCATATCATCTAGCCTAGGAATAGGACGACGATAACGAATAGTAATATTATTAATGACTCTACAATCAACACACATACGCGACGTAACATCCTTTTTTGGCACTAGAATAATAGGAACATTACAAGGACTAAGGGATTCGCGAATATAACCTTTGTCGAGCAGCTCCTGTACTTGACGCATAATCTCCTTCGTCTCCTCTGGATTGGTACGGTATGGTGCACGGTTGGGTAGCGAAGCACCGGGAATTAAGTCAATCTGATGCTCAATCCCTCGAATAGGTGGTAATCCCGGTGGCACGTCTTGTGGAAAGACGTCAGCGAACTCCTGCAAAATGTTAGTGACAGCAGGAGGCAAAGAGGAAGGCACGTCCTCGAATGAAAATAATGCCTCTTTGCACACAAAAGCATAGCAAACAGATTTGCTGAAATCTATATCATCAATATCAGATTTGGTGGCAAGTAAGCATGCACTTTTCAATTTAATTTTAGAAGCAACACTAGATGGTTTATTATTAGGCTTCATTTGTTGCTCAAATTCTTTTGCCACAATCTGATTTTCACTCTTATTTTGCTCCTGTTTTGCTTTACTAGCTCTATGAATATCATTTTTCAAAATAGAATCAGCAGACATAGGAAGCAAAGTAATATGTTTATCCTTATGAACAAGAGTATACTGATTGTTTCTACCATGGTGTACAGAATTTTTATCGAATTGCCATGGTCTACCAAGTAATAAGGAACATGCTTGCATGGGTACCACATCACAATCAACATAATCAGCATATGTAGAGATACTAAAATGCACACGAACAGTACGTGTTACCTTAACCTTGCCGATGTTGTTGAACCATTGGATGTCGTAAGGATATGGTCTTGTGGTGAGAGATAGCTTCTCCACTGTCGGGGGTGTCGTGCGACATATGCCAAAGGATGGCTTATCATGGAGGGGGCTAATAAGACATCGCCGGTGCCAGGAAACGGGATGAGGCGAAGACATGCACGCCGGCGAATCTTACCCAGGTTCGGGGCTCTCCTAGGAGATAACACCCCTACTCCTGCTCTGTGGGGTCTCCGCATGGTCACTCAAGCAACAATGAGGCTACAAGCTTGCTCCTTGAGTTGTTTCTCTAGAGGGGAAGAAGAACAAGTCTAGCCCTAGCTTCCTCTCTCTATATGGGTGTATGGGTGAACTAGAGTCTGAACCCTTTGCATGGGTGCCCTGGGGGGTTTATATAGGCCTACCCCCTAGGGGTACAAAGGTAATATGGCCGGGTGTTGGACCCGGCTGTCAGTGTCTGCGGTCGCCAGCTTCTTCGCCGGCGGCTGGGGCCCGCCGCCTGGTGGGCCCTGCTAGTTGTCTCGTACTTGGCCGACAGGCCGCACCCGCCGCTCGCGGGTCTGGCCGGCAGCTCAGCACTGTAGCGATGCTGGTAATGATGCCTGCTTTGTCAGGGCAGACGTGGCTACAGTACCGCCGCATGGCGGGCATTCACTGTAGCCATCCCCGGTCTCCTCTGATTAATGGCGCCGAATGTCGGGGGTGTCATGCGACATATGACAAAGGATGGCTTATCATGGAGGGGCTAATAAGACGTCGCCGGTGCCAGGAAACGGGATGAGGCGAAGACATGCACGCCGACGAATCTTACCCAGGTTCGGGGCTCTCCTAGGAGATAACACCCCTACTCCTGCTCTGTGGGGTCTCCGCATGATCACTCAAGCAACAATGAGGCTACAAGCTTGCTCCTTGAGCTGTTTCTCTACAGGGGGAAGAAGAACAAGTCTAGCCCTAGCTTCCTCTCTCTATATGGGTGTGTGGGTGAACTAGAGTTTGAACCCTTTGCATGGGTGCCCTGGGGGGTTTATATAGGCCTACCCCCAGGGGTACAAAGGTAATATGGCCGGGTGTTGGACCCGGCTGTCAGTGTCTGCGGTCGCCGGCTTCTTTGCCGGCGGCTGGGGGCCGCCGCCTGGTGGGCCCTACCGGTTGTCTCGTACTTGGCTGACAGGCCGCACCCGCCGCTCGCAGGTCTGGCCGGCTGCTCGGCACTGTAGAGATGCTGGTAATGATGCCTGATTTGTCTGGGGAGGCATGGCTATAGTACCACCGCCTGCCGGGCGTTCGCTGTAGCCATCGCCAATCTCCTCTGATTAATGGCGCACGGACTTTGAGGGCGGGGGAGGGCCGCCTGGTAGGAGTCGGCCCCCCTTATGCCGACTGGTCCGCGCTCGCCGTCTTCAGGCTTCTCACTGACAGGTAAGGCCCACCATCTGTGGGCCGTACCGACAGGCCGTAGTGCAGGCATGGCCTTCTCTGCCATGCGTGATGTCATGGGGCAGTGGCAACAGTGTCGCGCCGGACGGGAGATCCTCGTCTGGCACGGGCACTGTGGCCACGCTTGGTCCTGGATTTGGGGGTGGCAGGGCGTGCCATAGCCACGCCCTGTCTCATCGTGTTTGTGTGGGCGTAGACTCTGAGAATGCTTGGGGCCGCCTGCCAGGAGCCGGCCTACCTTGTGGCCGCCTACTGAGACTTGCCGTCTTCTGGTAGCCGGCCGCTTGGACCAGCCGACCCCTAGAAGGCGGCGCTTTGGTTTTTAACTCTTGAGGGGCGCAGCCAGCCCCGATGTCTTGAAGCGCCATGGGGGGCCGGTGAGGCTACCCGTGGCCAATTACTCCGACATCCACCATCTCCATGCTAGCCAAGTTGTTGCAGCTCCCTCCATCTATGATGACGTGAACAAAACGTTCCTTCACAACTCCCTTTGTATGGAACAAATTATGCCTCTGATTTTGCTCTGCTTGTGTGACCTGCACACTCAAAACACGTTGAGAAACTAAACATTCATACCTGTCAGCGTCTTCAGCAGCCATGCATTGCGTCTCATTTTTAGAATCATCTCCACCGTGTTCTTCACGTGTAATAAGAGCCAAAGTCTCCTCATCATAGTCACTAGCGGACTCATACCCACCATCCTCAGTAGCAATCATCACACGCTGAGATTTGCATTCTCTCGCATAATGACCTCGTCCCTTACAACGATGACAAATAATATCACTCGTGTGCCCTGTTGATGCCATGGAAGAAGAAGAACTCTATGTAGGCCCGATAGGTGTGCTCTTGGCAGATAGTGGTGGTTGTGCCTGCTTCCTTGTATCACGGATGGAGGTGGCAGCTGATGGAGGTGTAGGTGCAGTAGAATGTGTGGAAGTAGAGGATGCACACGGTGTCCATGAGGAAGGTCGGCCTGCAGAAAAGTTAGTTCGTGCCAATGCCTGTCAATCCTGCACTTCACGTTCACTACTGGAATTAGCTTATTTGTTGTCTGCCAATTCTTTGCCGTGTGCTGGCTGACAGCAGTCTTTGCCGTCCGCTTACAGAAAACGGACGGCAAAGAATTGGCTGATGGCAAAGAAGCCCATCAGCCAGTTCTTTGCCGTCTGCTAGCGGACGGCGAAGAATCTTTGCCGTCAGCTGGCGGACGGCAAAGAGAGAGGTGGGCCCCACTAACGAGCTGCTTAGAAAAAACCTAACGGCCCCCTCTTTGCCGTCGGCAAAGAGCAAAAAAGCAGACGATAAAGGAGGGTGGACGACAAAGAATTGACCTAACTAACGGCCGAGCCCCACCCCACCCCTCTCTCTCTCTCTCTCTCTCTCTCTCTCTCTCTCTCTCTCTCTGTTTCTGTCCCCTAAAACCCCGACGACCACCGCCACCCGCCGCCGCCCCCGCCACCCGCCGCCGCCCCCTTGCCCCGCCACCCGCCCACCCACCGCCCCTCGCCCCGACCACCCGCTGCCCCCTTGCCCCACCGCCCCTTGCCCCTTCGCCCCTCGCCCCTTCGCCCCGTCGCCCCGACCACCCGCCACCGCCCCGCCGCCCCTAAGCCCGAACGGCCCACCGCCGCGGCGCCCCGCCGCCCCCACCACCTGCCCAGCGCCCCGGAGCCCTGCGGCCCCCGTCGCCACCGCCACCCTGCCGCTGCGAAGCCCCGGCCAACGCCATCTCCAGTGAGTTTTTTCTGTCTGTTTTTTCTTTTTTTGCTGTTTAATTGTTAAATTAGACTAGATATGTGTTAGTGTTAGATTTAGTGCTAGATTATATTAGATTAGACTAGTGCATGGGTTTTAGTTAATTAGTCATATAATTAAAAGAAGTAGAAAAAGGATGAAAAAAGAAGAAGAAGAAGAAAAGAAGAATATGTAGAAGGGGAAGAAGAAGAAGAAGAGGAGGAGGAGGAGGAGGAGAAGAAGAAAAGGAGGAGAAGATGAGAAGAAGAAGAGGAAAAAGGAAAATAAGGAAGAAATAAAAGAAGAAGAAGAAGAAGAAGAAGAAGAAGAAGAAGAAGGAGAGAAGGAAACAACCCGACCCCCTGAACCCGACACCCCGACCCCGACACGACACCCCGACACCCCGACCCCAAAACAGCACCCCGACCCCGACACGGCACCCCGACCCCCTGACCCGACACCCCGACACTCGGACCCCGAAACAGCACCCCGACCCCAACACAGCACCCCGACCCCCTGACCCTGACACCCCGACACGACACCCCGACCCCGAAACAGCACCCCGACCCCGACACGGCACCCCGACACGACACCCCGCCCCCGAAACAGCACCCTGACCCCGACACGGCACCCCGACCCCGACACGACACCCACGACACCCCGACCCCCGACACCTCCCGAAAAGGTGCTCTTTGGCCTTCGAGAGGCCGACGGGGTCATATATTTGTGAATTATGAGTTAGGTCGTATATTTTTTGATTTTGTTATGCAAAACATCATATATATTTGTGTTGATCGGGTGTATTTAAATGTGTAGTTGTTTCGTCGCTGTGAGGGTGTGGTGTTTGACGACCTCCCTGTGCGTTCGACGAGCTCCGCCCCTGCATTCATTGGTGAGCCAAGCCATTCACGAAGTCTGACCTAGATCATCCAGAGAGCTTCACCAACATCTCCTCCTACCACAAGCTCGTGAAGTACAGATACGAGGGGAAGGCGAGGAAAGGGGAGGACTTTAACCCGAGCCAGGATCCTTTTGATACAGAGCTGGTGATGATATCTGGTGGCGGGAGGTCCCATGGCTCCATAGCCATTGGTGATGGACTGATACATTGTCCTAGGACTCTCCCGCAGATCAAGAAGCGCCAGAGTAGCTCTGATCCTGAGATAACGCCTCGTGCACGGCCCGTGGAGCTTGCCATGGCAGTTAGTTATACGGACTCTCTCACCTTTCCTCCATTACATTGTGTGTGCGTCCATCGATGATTACAATGCTAACGAGGAGTGGTGTGTTGCAGGCCATGGTTGAGAAAGAGAGATTGAACACCCATGCGCTTTTGGAGGAGGCAAAAAGGGAGGCGGCGGAGAGGCAGAGGGAGCTGGAGGAGAGGACGGCTAAGCTGTTGGAGGAGGAGAGGAACCGGAACGAGGCGTCCAACCGGGCCCTATACGAGCTCATCGTGGTACGTTTCTCGTGCATATTAGCCCAATCATGCACGTAATGTTCGCATTACTAACTAATATGACTGACTCGTGAGAACCAAATGTGCAGACCATGTGCGAGAAAAACGGTCAGCCCCCTCCGCCGATGCCCCAGATTGCTCCGGTGACCATGGTGAGTTTGGTTTGAATGGTCGTTAGTTACTAGTATTCACATTTCAGTTTGCATCATGCTAACGAGACATTATTGGAAATGATCTTTGGTGCAGCATGGCTCCCGACAAGCATCGACCAATCCTTCTGCGTCTGCCAATGGCGGAACCCCGACCGGTCCTTCACCTACGTCTGCCACTGGCCCAGCCCCGACCATTCCTACACCTCCGTGATAACGGTATTTTTCTTCTTATTTAGCCTGTTTAGTCCATTTTGACATAATTTAGCCTATTTAGTCCACAAATGACATAATAAGATGAAGAAAATCAAGGAAGAAGAAGGAAAGAAGGAATAGGAAGAAAAGAAAAAGAAGAACTTATTCTTCTTCTTCTTCTTTTCCTCCTCTTACTTATTTTTATTTGTAAATGGCATAATAACCTTGCTAACCTCATAAATGTCATATACTTAGCTTGTTGTCCTCTAAAATGACACAATAAGCTTAGTTAGGTCAAAAATGGCATATTTAGCTAGGTTAGCTCCAATACGATCCATTTAACCTATGTTAGCTCCAAAATGACCTATTTACCTAGCTTAGCTCTAAATTGACCTACACACTTAGCATTTTTACCTACCTTAGCCCAAAAATGGCATTTTTGCCTACATTAGTTCGAAAAGAAGAAGATAAATAATAGGAGAGGAGAGAAAGAAAGAGAAGATAAATTCTTCTTCTTTTCCTCCTCTTCCTTTTCTTCTAGCTAGTCTTCTTCTTCTAACTTTCATCTTTCCCAATTTGCAGATTTGCTTTACATGAGGAAGCTTGGATTCATGGAGTGTACTATTCTTCTGGTGCTTCCTTGTTGTTTATGAAAACTTGTTTGGATATGTATGTCTATATGGATATGTTGTTGGAAATTGTTTCTGGTTATGTATGTATATATGGATATGTTGGACTTTGTTGAACTATGTTGTTGGATATATATGTTGGATTTGATGAAATATGTTGTTGGACATGCTGTTATATGTTGTTGGATATGTTGGATATGTATGCATGTATATCTGTGTGTGAAATCCTGTCAAATTAAATGGATTCAAATAAAAACAGGGGATATATAGCCTCTTTGCCATCTGGCAAAGAGATTTGCCGTCTGCTAGTGGACGACAAAGAGGACACGTGGCAGCTACCTGTAGAAACTGGGAACACTGGCTGCCTATTTGGTCACTTTGCCGTCTGCCAGCGGACGGCAAAGAGGTTTGAATCTTTGTCGTCTGCTAGCGGACGGCAAAGTGACCAAATAGGACTGGCAAACAAGGCCAGCTATGCCGTCCTCTAGCAGACGGCAAAGATTCAAACCTCTTTGCCGTCAGCCGGCGGACGGCATAGCTGGCCACGTGGCAGCTTCTCAGTGCTGGCCGAGCTGAGCTCTTTGCCGTCTGACAGCAGACGGCAAAGAGCGCCGTTAACCCCCTAACGGCTCTCACCCCACCCCACTTCCATCCACGATATTTGCCGTCTGCTGGCCTCGAACGGCGGACGGTACAATCCTTTGCCGTCCGTTTCTAAAAAGCAGACAGCAAAGAAGGCCTTTGCCGGCACTCATTCAGACAGACAGTTTGCCGTCCGCTGGCTGGCAGCAAAGGGTTTTGCAGTCCGACATGTATGCCTTTGCCGTCCGCCATGGCAGACGGCAAAGAAGCCGATTCCGGTAGTGGTTCAGCTTTACAAGCAAGATGGAATAAACGAGTGATATTATTATACTCCTTATACTCTAGAATGGTCTGAATCTCTCTATTTAATCCACCCATAAAATGTGCAAGCATAACTTCATTATCCTCAACAATACCACATATAATCATGCCAGTTTGTAATTCCTGATAATATTCCTCTACATAATTTTTTCCTTGTCTTAAACGCTGCAAATTTTGAAGTAATTCACGTTGATAATATGGTGGAACCCAACGAGTACGCATAGTAGTTTTCAAAGCAGCCCAAGTAGTTGGAATATTATTCGAGATAATCTACGATGTTCAGACCACCACACACAAGCAAAACTAGTGAAAGCACAAAGTGCAGTAGCAACATGTCTCTCCTCGGGATATTCTAAACATGTAAAACGTTGTTCGGTTTCTAACTCCCAAGTAAGATATATATCGGGAACGTATCTACCCTAAAATGGTGGAATATTCAATTTCAGTTTAGGTAGATGGTCATGATCTCGTACCTGTGGGGGAAATGCAGCCCTACCATTGCGGTTATTTGCATGTGGACGACCTGGTGCTGGTGGTTGCACGTAGTTCTGATTTTGATCAACCTCATCCTCGTAATCTCCCGCATAATCATCCTCCTCCTCATCAGCAGCAGGAGCCATAGAAGTATCAACAGCAGCACCAACAATTTGGCCAGGCTCAAGAGGGACACGGCTCGCTCGGCGGAGGGTTGTTTCGCGACGTGGAGGTAGTCATTGTTGTTGTTGTTGTTGTTGTTGCGGAGGTGCGGCAGGTGCAGCCAGTAGTGGTTGTGGAAGACGCGCAAGCAGTTCATTAAATTTGTTATCGAGCTTTGTTTCGAACGTCTTCTCAAGGCTAGTTATCTTATCCATGGCCTCTTCAAAATTGTTCAGCACATCTTGCACCTGTTCAGTCATCATTTGCTGAAATTTATCATGCAACTCCTTATTCGTCATGTTCTCCCAATCAGTCTCATCGACTTGTGATCCTTGCATGGTTAGCAGCAATAGAAACACACAAGAATATGATTCTACAGACTACTAGAAAATGGTGGTGGTGGGGCGTCACAAATCCGTCAAGCAAATCTCAAATTCTTACCAGCTCTTACCAAGCAGCAGGTGGTGATCGGCAACCGTTATAGTCAAAACTCTCAAAGCTTGGATAGAGCGATTACTAGGGAGAGTCAAACGCATGAAGTAGATGTATGTGGAGCTGGGAAGGCTTATAATATGGTAGCAAAAAGGGTCAGCAATAATCAATTCGGAGATGCAAAGTTGAATAAACGCTCAACGACGGTACTGTGCTGGTCCTAGGCTAGACCGTGCTAGAGACGCGAGCCTAGAACACTAACAAAATCACGGCGCTGCACGTAAACAAGGGAAACACACACTCTGGATTTTTTTCGCTCTTTTTTTTGGCGCTCTTTTTTTGCGCTCCTTTTTTTCGCGAAAAATCACTATAATGGCAAGTGTCTCAAAACTCTTCCCAGGTCAAAATGACAGGATGGGCACGAAATTTTTTTGACTATTTTTTTTCCAGAAATCAGGGCAGCAACGACGAAAAAGTGCAACAAAAAATCACTATGATGGCACATGGCTCAAAAGACTCAGAAAAACCTAAAAATAGGATAGGGAAAAAATATTTTCGGTCGCCGAAATTTTGGCCTAAATAACTGCCCGGGGGTCTCCAGACTTTTTTTTTTCCGAAACCTACTCAGGCAAGGAAACACGAAACGAAAAATAGATGGATCTCAAAAACAAACCTAATATGAAAATACTCGGATCGGTGGTGGATATAGGATGGTAAGATATGGCAGCGGTGGTGGTATATGGCAACAGTGGTGGTATATGGATACGGATTGGTGGCGGTATATGTATATGGATTGGTGATGGTATATGGATACGGATTGGTGGCGGATAAGTGGTGGTGGTAGATGGAAGGAGCGATGACGATGGTGCGGCGGCGGCGTGACAACTTGTGAACAGAACTCGAAACTCTAAGGGAAACTAGACGCTAAGACCAGCAACTTGACACGACGATGCAACCGCAAATTCAACAAAGCAAAATACTGAAAAGACTATGCAAAGGCTCAGACTGGTTCGGATACGATGAACTAACCCTATTTTTTTTTTGGCTTTTTCGTGGACTAAAGGTATGAAGAACAGACTTGATCTAAACTATGAAAAACTGTAAAATCTCACTGATACGTCTCCAACGTATCTATAATTTTTTATTGTTCCATGCTATATTATATTCCATTTTGGACATTATTGGGCTTTATTATACACTTTTATATTATTTTTGGGACTAACCTATTAATCGGAGGCCCAGCCCAGAATTGCTGTTTTTTTGCCTATTTCAGAGTTTCGCAGAAAAAGAATATCAAACGGAGTCCAGACGGAATGAAACCTTCGGGAACGTGATTTTCGGAACAAACGTGATCCAGAGGACTTGGACCCTACGTCAAGAAAGCAATCAAGAGGGCACGAGGTAGGGGGTGCGCCTACCCCCCAGGCGCGCCCTCCACCCTCGTGGGCCCCCTGTTGCTCCACCGACGTACTCCTTCCTCCTATATATACCTACGTACCCCCAAACTACCAAATACGAGCCAAAAACATAATTCCACCGCCGCAACCTTCTGTACCCGTGAGATCCCATCTTGGGGCCTGTTCCGGAGCTCCGCCGGAGGGGGCATCGATCACGGAGGGCTTCTACATCAACACCATAGCCTCTCCGATGATGTGTGAGTAGTTTACCTCAGACCTTCGGGTCCATAGTTATTAGCTAGATGGCTTCTTCTCTCTTTTTGGATCTCGATACAATGTTCTCCCCCTCTCTCGTGGAGATCTATTCGATGTAATCTTCTTTTGCGGTGTGTTTGTTGAGACCGATGAATTGTGGGTTTATGATCAAGTTTATCTATGAACAATATTTGAATCTTCTCTAAATTCTTTTACGTATGATTGGTTATCTTTGCAAGTCTCTTCGAATTATCAGTTTGGTTTGGCCTACTAGATTGATCTTTCTTGCAATGGGAGAAGTGCTTAGCTTTGGGTTCAATCTTGCGGTGTCCTTTCCCAGTGACAGTAGGGGCAGCAAGGCACGTATTGTATTGTTGCCATCGAGGATAACAAGATGGGGTTTATATCATATTGCATGAGTTTATCCCTCTACATCATGTCATCTTGCTTAAAGCGTTACTCTGTTCTTATGAACTTAATACTCTAGATGCATGCTGGATAGCGGTCAATGTGTGGAGTAATAGTAGTAGATGCAGGCAGGAGTCGGTCTACTTGTCTCGGACGTGATGCCTATATACATGATCATACCTAGATATTCTCATAACTATGCTCAATTCTGTCAATTGCTCAACAGTAATTTGTTCACCCACCGTAAATACTTATGCTCTTGAGAGAAGCCACTAGTGAAACCTATGGCCCCGGGTCTATTTTCCATCATATTAATCTCCCGTCAACAAGTTATTTCTAGCGTCGTTTTTATTTTGCTTTCTTTACTTTGCATCTTTATCATAAAAATACCAAAAATATTATCTTATCATATCTATTAGATCTCACTCTCGTAAGTGACCGTGAAGGGATTAACAACCCCTTTATTGCGTTGGTTGCGAGGATTTATTTGTTTGTGTAGGTGCGAGGGACTCGTGCGTGGCCTCCTACTGGATTGATACCTTGGTTCTCAAAAACTGAGGGAAATACTTACGCTACTTTGCTGCATCACCCTTTCCTCTTCAAGGGAAAACCAACGCAGTGCTCAAGAGGTAGCAAGAAGGATTTCTGGCGCCGTTGCCGGGGAGGCTTACGCGAAGTCAAGTCAAGATTTGACTCCCAACAACGAGCCATTTCTGGCGCCGTTGCCGGGGAGTCTACACAAAAGTCAACATACCAAGTACCCATCACAAACCCTTATCTCCCGCATTACATTATTTGCCATTTGCCTCTCGTTTTCCTCTCCCCCACTTCACCCTTGCCGTTTTATTCGCCCTCTCTTTTCCATTCGCCTCCTTTTTGTTTGCTTCTTGTTTGCTCGTGTGTTGGATCGCTTGCTTGTCGTTATGGCTAGCTCGGTCTTTATCCCTTCATCTCCTGACTTTGAAGTCCTCCACTTCAAGCAAAGACAAGGGGAAAATTTAAAAGATGCTTGGTTCAGGATGCTCGAATCTTATCGTAATTTCAATATAGAGGGAGATTTTAAAATTTTGCTTCGCAATTTTTATGTTGGGCTAACTTTGCCCCATAGACAACTCCTCGATTTTTCCGCCAAAGGTAGTTTTATCAATATTGATCCTGGCTTCGCTTATGAAATTATAGAGGGGATAGTGGGAGTCCTCCCCCTACAAAAAGTATCATCCCTTACCCAAGAAGAGACTCAAATTCTAGAGAAATTATGTGAGTTACAAAAAATTGTTGAACCTCTTAAAAGTATTGGTGGAAATATTAACCGCATGAATAATCTGATTACACTTTGCAATAAGCGGCTGGATGCTTTAGATCAAAGGATCACCGAGCATAACTCCATTAAGAAATTGCCTACCAAAGATGGCAATACCTAGATCTATCCTTGCTTCTATGCCTAGCTAGGAGCGTTAAACGATAGCGCTTGTTGGGAGGCAACCCAATTTTATTTTATTTTTTTGCTTGTTGCTTCTGTTTAGGAATAAATATTATATCTAGCCTCTGGTTAGATGTGTTTTTATGTTTTAATTAGTGTTTCTTCCAAGTTTAACCTATAGGATCTTCTTGGATGATAGTTATTTGATCTTGCTGAAAATTCCAGCAACTTTCTGTTCACGAAAATAATTGTTAAAAATCACCAGAACGTGATAAAATATTGATTCCAATTGCTGCTGATCTTGTTGACCATCAACACTTGATGCTCCTTCTTGATTTCTACCTCCGCAGCCTTTAGCATTGCGAAGAGCTCAGGAATTGTCTTGTTCATCCCTTGCATATTATAGTTCATCACAAAGCTTTTGTAGCTTGGTGGCAGTGATTCAAGAACTCTGTCAATGACACTATCATCAGGAAGATTAAATCCCAGTTGAGTCAAGTGGTTGTGGTACCCAGACATTCTGAGTATATGTTCACTGACAGAACTATTCTCCTCCATTTTGCAGCGTATCTCTCAATCCGGGCATTTGCTTGAAATATTAACTTCAACTCCTGGAACATCTCATATGCTCCATGACGTTCAAAATGTCGTTGAAGTCCTGGTTCTAAGCCGTAAAGCACGGCACACTGAACTATCGAGTAGTCATCAGCTTTGCTCTGCCAGACGTTCACAACGTCCGGTGTTGCTCCTGCAGCTGGTCTTGCACCTAGCGGTGCTTCCAGGACGTAATTCTTTTGTGCAGCAATGAGGATAATCCTCAAGTTACGGACCCAGTCCGTGTAGTTTCTACCATCATCTTTCAACTTAGCTTTCTCTAGGAACGCATTAAAATTTAAAGGAACAGTAGGACGGGCCATTGATCTACAACAACATAGACATGCAAAATACTATCAGGTACTAAGTTCATGATAAATTAAAGTTCAATTAATCATATTACTTAAGAACTCCCACTTAGATAGACATCCCTCTAATCATCTAAGTGATCACGTGATCCAAATCAACTAAACCATGTTCGATCATCACGTGAGATGGAGTAGTTTTCAATGGTGGACATCACTATGTTGATCATATCTACTATATGATTCACGCTCGACCTTTCGGTCTCAGTGTTCCGAGGCCATATCTGCATATGCTAGGCTCGTCAAGTTTAACCCGAGTATTATGCGTGTGCAAAACTGGCTTGCACCCATTGTATGTGAACGTAGAGCTTATCACACCCGATCATCACGTGGTGTCTCGGCACGACGAACTATAGCAACGGTGCATACTCTTATACCTTGAAATTTAGTGAGAGATCATCTTATAATGCTACCGTCGAACTAAGCAAAATAAGATGCATAAAGGATAAACATCACATGCAATCAATATAAGTGATATGATATGGCCATCATCATCTTGTGCCTTTGATCTCCATCTCCAAAGCACCGTCATGATCACAATCGTCACCGGCTTGACACCTTCATCTCCATCGTAGCATCGTCGTTGTCTCGCCAACTATTGTTTCTACGACTATCGGTACCGCTTAGTGATAAAGTAAAGCAATTACATGGCGATTGCATTTCATACAATAAAGTGACAACCATAAGGCTCCTGCCAGTTGCCGATAACTTTTAAAAAACATGATCATCTCATACAAAAAATTATATATCATCACGTCTTGACCATATCACATCACAACAAGCTCTGCAAAAACAAGTTAGACGTCCTCTACTTTGTTGTTGCAAGTTTTACGTGGCTGCTACAGGCTTTAGCAAGAACCGTTCTTACCTACGCATCAAAACCACAACGATTTTTCGTCAAGTGTGCTATCTTAACCTTCAACAAGGACCGGGCTTAGTCAAACTCGATTCAACTAAAGTTGGAGAAACAGACACCCACTAGCCACATGTGTGCGAAGCACGTCGGTAGAACCAGTCTCATGAACGCGGTCATGTAATGTCGGTCTGAGCCGCTTCATCCAACAATATAGCCGAATCAAAGTATGACATGCTGGTAAGCAGTATGACTATTATCGCCCACAACTCTTTGTGTTCTACTCGTGCATATAACATCTACGCATAGACCTGGCTCGGATGCCACTGTTGGGGAACACAGTAATTTCAAAAAAATCCTACGATCACGCAAGATCTATCTAGGAGAAGCATAGCAACGAGCGGGGAGAGTGTGTCCACGTACCCTCGTAGATCGAAAGCGGAAGCGTTTAGTAGTGCGACTGATGTAGTCGAACGTCTTCGCAATCCAACCGATCCAAGCACCGAATGTACGGCGCCTCCGCGTTCAGCACACATTCAGCTCGATGACGTCCCTTGTACTCTTGATCCAGTTGAGGCCGAGGGAGAGCTCCGTCAGCATGACGGCGTGGCGATGGTGATGATGAAGTTACCAGTGGAGGGCTTCGCCTAAGCACTACAACGATATGACCGAGGTGTGTAACTGTGGAGGGGGGCACTGCACACGGCTAAAAGATCAACTTGTGTGTTCTAGGGTGCCCCCTCCCCATGTATATAAAGGAGGGAGGGGAAGCCCGGTCGGCCCTAGGGGGCACGCCCAGGGAGGGGAGTCCTACTAGGACTCCAAGTCCTAGTAGGATTCCACCAAGAGGGAGAGAGGGGGAAGGAAGGAGAGGGAGAGGGAGTAGGAAAGGGGGGCGCCGGCCCCCTTCCCTTGTCCTATTCGGACTCCAGGGGGGTGCGGCCTGCCCTGGCTGCCCTCCTCTCTCTCCAATATGGCCCATGGTGGCCTATTAGTTCCCCTGGGGGGTTCTGGTAACCCCTCCGGCACTCAGGTTTTATCCGAAACTATCCGGAACACTTCCGGTGTCCGAATAACATGGTCCAATATATCAATCTTTATGTCTCGGCCATTTTGAGACTCCTCGTCATGTCCGTGATCTCATCCGGGACTCCGAACAACCTTCGGTACATCAAATCACATAACTCATAATACAAATCGTCATCGAACGTTAAGCGTGCGGACCCTACGGGTTCGAGAACTATGTAGACATGACCGAGACACATCTCCGGTCAATAACCAATAGCGGAACCTGGATGCTCATATTGGCTCCTATGTATTCTACGAAGATCTTTATCGGTCAAACCGCATACCAACATACGTTGTTCCCTTTGTCATCGGTATGTTACTTGCCGGAGATTCGATCGTCGGTATCACCATACCCCGACAAGTCTCTTTACTCGTTCCGTAATGCATCATCTCGCAACTAACTCATTAGTCACATTGCTTGCAAGGCTTATAATGATGTGCATTACCGAGAGGGCCTAGAGATACCTCTCTCACAATCGGAGTGACAAATCCTAATCTCGATCTATGCCAACCCAACAAACACCATCGGAGACACCTGTAGAGCATCTTTATAATCACCCAGTTACGTTGTGACGTTTGATAGCACACTAAGTGTTCCTCCGGTATTCGGGAGTTGCATAATCTCATAGTCATAGGAACATGTATATGTTATGAAGAAAGCAATAGCAATAAACTAAACGATCATAGTGCTAAGCTAACGGATGGGTCTTGTCCATCACATCATTCTCTAATAATGTGATCCTGTTCATCAAATGACAACACATGTCTATGGCAGGAAACTTAACCATCTTTGATTAACGAGCTAGTCAAGTAGAGGCATACTAGGGACACTCTGTTTCTCTATGTATTCACACATGTACTAAGTTTCCAGTTAATACAATTCTAGCATGAATAATAAAACATTTATCATGATATAAGAAATATAAATAAAAACTTTATTATTGCCTCTAGGGCATATTTCCTTCAAGATCTTCCCCTATTTTTTCTTATTCTCCTTCCCCTCTAGGCCATGAGGATGGCGGCAAGATGGAAAAAGTAAAGGGGATTGGGAGTGGTTATAATTCCATTTCCCCTTATCAAGTACATGACGACCCTCATATGTTTGACAATGCTCCTAATACTCCTCTCTTTCTTTCTCTAATCATCTGCGTGGAATGTAGGGTGGTATGCTTTTGTTTTCCAATCCCTTGATCGGTGTCGACTATCCAAAAAAATTGCACCACCTGCACGTGGTGCTCTATATCAGCTCTTATAGGGGTTGAAACAAAGAAGATTATGGTTGGCGTGTGGATTTAAGACGCTCAAGGTGTTAAATGTTTCAAATGTTGATGTTGTTTTTACTACTTTTCCCCTCATGTCACCACTTGCCAGATTTGTTGCCCTATTGTTTTGGAAGTGCTTTTTCTCATTTTACATTTGGATGATAGAGTTTTTGGTTCTATTTTTCTTTCCTCTCTCGATGTTGTTCTACTACAAGGAAACATCCCCTCAATCACGTGCATCACTAGAGATGCCATATCACGACGATGCTCTCGATCATGTGAGTGCGTTTGAGTGCCATGTGTGAGTTTTCCTACTTTTGTTGTTTTGTGGGTGGAAGCTTGAGCTCGGGGTGGTGATGTACATGCCAAGCGCAGGTCACCGGCGGTGACACATGGAAGCTCTATATGTCCTTGATGAAAATCGACTGTGTGCATTCAACACGTCATTGGCTTTAGCGAGGGCAATATTTACATGTATCCTTTGGGTCTATATGTAACATTATCGTTTCTCGAGTGCAAAAGTTGCTCCTACAAAAAGGTTGGCCCCTATCTTGTCTCGCTTTGTAAAATATAGTTTGCCCCTAAAAGAGATGACACAAGTCCCACGACGTATTAACTATTATTTGTCTTTCCATATTAGCCAATAAATAACATTTTTGCGAAGAGTTAGCTTAGGCTTCTCATCCATAAACATGATTCGTTAACTATTTTATCAACAAAAGTTATAATTTATCATATTTTTGAAACTCTAACTCCCAGTGCAACAACACAAGGATGAGGAGACTGGTTTGGTCATCACAACCTATTCTCTTTGTTTTATTTGGCAAACATAAACCCATACTCATTCTCCTTAATTTAGCAAAAAGTACAAAAGGGACATTGAAATCCCTTGATACAACCACACATGAGCTGGAAACAAATACCACATATCATTGCATACACAACGTGTTGTTCCTTTGCAAAGAAATCGCTTCCATCATTTCATAAAGGCATCCACATCGCATCCACGCTAACCGAAAAGGGAGTTGTCGACTGCAAGCCACCTCTCGGGCTGACACCAACAAACAGATCCCGCCAAGAAAAATAGCTGCCCAAATGCAAGCTGAGAGATGCAGAGGAGCATGGAACTGCTTGGATGCCAAAGTCTCCAGATGGATGCTACCAGCAAAATTTAGAGGAACAAGCCCCAAATCGGGTAGAAGATGCCAACCATGGAACAAACAAGAGCTGACTTTGATTTGGTGCATGGGAAAAAGATAAAAATAAGAGGATCACCCCAAAGAGATGGACAGAGCCAAAGAATGAATGAAAAACATACTCCGAATCCCCACCAACTCGTTCCATACACTATAAATTTTGATCCAGAAAACTCATACCTAAAACATTGGAGGCATGTGAAGGTATTTTGGAATAAAACATGGCCGACAAGGGAGATGGAGAAAGGCAGCCAGAGGATTAATTGAAAACAACACAAACCATGATATTTATGGCAAAAATGCTTCAAATATAGGAGAGGGGGCATAACCAACAAGATCAGGCACGGGGATCATTGATATGGGCTGATATGAGCCTCACTGGAGAGGAGTCGTCGTAAAGCATGATGAAGGTCGTAATTATGGTCAAATTGCCACGAAGAACAAAAAGTTGGTTCAGACAAAAAATCTTAAGAGTGTTATTTGATGTACTTTTTTAGCTTTGCACTAACAATTTAGACAACTATATTGATCACTTCATAAATAACAAAGTATATATAAATAAATTGGACCAAGAATTGTTCTCTCACCTCATGTATTCCTCAACGAAGAATATGTACATTACAAATTGATTACAAGATAATGAAACAACTAATTACTCAACTTCTTAAAACAATTTCACATAACGCGGTTATACAAAAATAGCTCGATGCTAAATAGCGGCTTACAAAGATCGTGAAAATGTATCATAAAGGATATCTTAGAGCATCTACAGCTGGACTTTGCAAACCCTGTCCCTCAAATGCCCGCGGACGCGACCGGGTGCGTCCACAGACAGTGATCGGTCACGTCTTCAATTAGCCACTTTGCATCCGTCCCTTTCATATTTCATCCCCTAGATCCATATAAAGCATGCAAAAGAAATCCTGCGTACTACATACTACGTACTACCCTACCTACTCTTCGTCGTTGGAGATGTCCACGATGACCTTGCCGGGCGCCGGCTGGACGGGCGGGTAGGAGGGCTCTGGCTCATCCTCCTCCTGCTCGGCCTCATCCATGTAGGCGAGCATCTTCACCTCCCTCCGCGGCCTGCTGCGCCTCCATCTTCTGCCGGCGACGGCGTCTGGCCTCCGTAGCCGACTCTGACCAGAGGGAATCGAGGATGGCGTGCTGCTTTGTCTGCAGATCCGCGTCGCCAGCGTCCCCCACATCCTCCTCCTCTGGATCATCCTCCTCCTCCTCGACCTCCTCAACCTCCTCTTCCTTGTCCTCCTCCTCCTCCAACTCCTCCTTTGGGTCGACTACATCCGGAGGTAGCCCCGCGGCGATCCGGGCTTCGCGCCTAGCCCGGATCTGCTCAAGGTGCTCGAGCCGGTGCTCCGGCGTCAGAAATGGCTCGCTCCTCACTCGGCGGCGTGGGGGCATGGCTACTAGGCGGACGGGTGGAGCGGAAAGTGGCGGCGGCGGCAGACAGGAGGAGGAAAATGTGGATGGACGGTAGGGTTTCAGTGCCGTTAGTCGACTTAAATAGCTGGGCCAGGCACTACGCGGCCCGCCGGAGCTGTGCCATGCGGGCGCCACCGGTCCGACGGAGGAGACGAGTTTCGGACCGTTGGGTTTTAGGGCGTTTTCGGCTGGGACCCCTTTGTCAGTCCGACGTGGCAGGTGTGCCCCGGCGCACTCGGGCGCCCCCATATCCACCCAATATTTGGCTGGATATGAGGGTGCCGGTCAGCGCGGGCATTTGAGGCCTGTTTGAGGCGTCCGTCTGGATTGAAAAATCGTGACCGATCAGTGACGCCCGACTGTAGAAGAGGGAGGAGGTTTGAGGCGCCTGACTGTAGATGCTCTTACGACTACATCGTGGGCCGCAACATGAGTTCTTGGCGTCAAGATGGGATCGACGCTCCTGTTGAGCCTACCTATCTGTCATTTCTAGTCTGAATTTTTAAAACCTTTTTTTTCGGGTGCTGAATTTTTGAAACCTGAGGTACATATGAACCCACTTCTAGGACGTAGTGAAAAATAAATTTTGTAAGTTTACCTTTTGCAAATAGTTCATGTATTGGATAGAAACTCACCCATTACGACATGTGCAAAAATGCAAAAACAAGGAATTTGTAGTCACAACTACTGTAGCTTCCACATTTTCTCATCTTTACACAGGTCAGAAATGATCATAGTCTTTATTTTTTAATGAAATTAGGTATAATTTCCACGCAATACCTTTATACATGCATTTTCCCTAAGTTTTTGAAACTATGCACGATCTTCTTTCCTAAGTTTTGAAACTTAGAAATACGATTTTCACCAAATTCCGAAAGTGAATTCATCCCATATCATTTTCGTCATTGATCACGTTGTGCAGCCAACAACCATCTTTTTTTCTTTTTGACAGCAGCCAACCCAAGCAGCGAGCCCGCAAAACTCCGGTCGCCGCCCACCTACCACCACCCCCACCTTCCCCTCGCCGCCCCCCCAAAATATAACCTGAAGAACCTGCAACTTCACGCACCAGCAAGGTAAACAGACAGCTTCAATGGCGTTCTCCTCCCTCTCCACCCCTTCCTCCTCCTCCCCCTCCTCGTCTTTCACCCTCCCCACCAAGCCCTCCCCGGGCGCAGGCTCCCTCTCCTTCTCCAAGTGAGTCGCGGCGGCCCCCCCGCAGCTCTGCCCATCCCGATTGATCTGTCCGCTGCCGTTGGGGGTAAAGATTTGATTTTGCTTGCTTCTCTGGTCGCAGGGCGTCCACGGGGAGGTTCAGGATGGCGGCGGTGAGGGCGGAGGCGGTGGACACGTCCATCAGCCCGCGGGTGAGCGCGCTGCGGCCGTCCAAGACCATGGCCATCACCGACATGGCCAGCGCGCTGCGGCAGGCCGGGGTGCCCGTCATTGGACTCGCCGCTGGGGAGCCCGACTTCGACACGCCGGCGGTGATCGCCGAGGTGACCGCCGTCCTTGTGTATTTATTTATTTATTTTTGCAATGGAAAAGGGGGAGGGAATCAAGTAACTGTCCTTCGTTCCTGGTGCCTGGATCGCGGAATGATTTGGATCTTAGCGACATGACTTGGATCGCGAATGGTAGCAGTCAAATTACCAGTCAGATTAACTGTATTGAGCGACAAGAAGATTGTTAGCTCGCTTCAAATTCCCCTTTGCATCATTGAAACTTAATACAGTAGACTTCAGAGTAATGCATTCTGCAGGCACGCCTGCTGTTGTTGTACTATCATTTTCCTCTTACATATAATAGTAGATTTCAGAGTAGCAAAAAATGGATTCAGCATTTAAATTTTGCCAGCCGGGTTAGCAAAATCTAATGCATTATGAATCCAGTTTTACCAGCCGTCATAGCAAAATTTAATGCACTCTGAATCCAATTTTCCTCTTATATAATACAGTAGTAGACTCCAGAGTAGTAAAATTGGATTCAGCTTTTAAGTTTTGTTTTTGGCCCAGGCTGGGATAAATGCAATCAGGGATGGGTCTACAAGGTACACACCTAATGCAGGGACTATGGAGCTGAGGAAAGCTATCTGCAACAAGCTTCAAGGTGCGTGCGCCCGGATGATTTTCTCGTTTGCAGAATATTCAGATTGGATAAGTAGTCTAATTGATTTCCTTGTTGTTTGGTTATCGATATGCAGAGGAGAATGGTCTAACCTACAGCCCAGATCAGGTGCTAGTGAGCAATGGAGCTAAGCAGTGCATTACACAAGCTGTTCTTGCTGTTTGCTCACCTGGTGATGAGGTAAAGTTATCATCTCTGTACACCGCAATTTTGTAGGAGAAATATGTTTCACACTCCTTCCGATCCATATTAATTGTCACTGCTTAAGTACAACTTTGTACTGAAGTTGTACTACTAAAGTTGTACTAAAGCAGCGACAGTTAATATGGATCGGAGGGAGTACTAGCCTAGTAATACCATGAAAATAGCAGCAACAAGTGCTTATCCTGTACTCATTTTGTTGTTCCCAGTCCATAAAAGTTAGCAGATTGCTTCGTTCTTTTTTGTTAAACCGCAAATATTGTTTGGGTCTTCCATGCCTTGTCATTATTATGTCTCCTTACTATTCGTGTGATCCTATCTCTACTGAACCATTTTGATAAAATGCCCTTACCAATGTAATAGTGATATTTTATGTATGGACAAAAACGGCATCACTAAATGTGTACTCTTATAAATTTCTGTTTTTCACACTGTATGTAGTTTGTCGCTTCCTTTTGGCTCCTTGATATTGTAAGAGCTTTGTAATAATTTTGGGTTGTGTGTATCTTCGGATGCAGGGGCCAGGGGAGGTCTCTTCCATTATCTAAAAAAACTAACCTTCTATTTTAGAAAATATCCCTGCAGGTTACAAGCTGAACTGATTGCTTGATTTTTCTTATTTGAACTGCAGATATTTATAGCTTAATCTGGAGTAAACAAGCCATATAATTATATCATCTTACTATTCTTAGCACTGCATTGATTTGCACCCCATTGTTTGAAAATGTTGAGTTTTATCTTATTTTAGGTTTTGATACCAGCACCATTTTGGGTCAGCTATCCTGAAATGGCTAGGTTGGCTGGTGCAACACCAGTGATCCTCCCGACAAGCATATCAGACAATTTCCTGCTGAAGCCAGAGTCACTTGCCTCAGTGATCACTGAGAAATCAAGGCTCTTGATTCTATGCTCTCCATCTAATCCAACAGGCTCTGTGTATCCCAAGGAGCTGCTTGAGGAGATTGCTGCTATAGTCAAGAAGTATCCTAGGCTCCTGGTCTGCACTTTGACCTTTTGTATGTTATTCAGATTATTCAAGATCTTTTACGTCAGCAGTTCTTCACTATTGTTGATGCATCGTGCTTTTAACGATTTTTGCAGGTTCTATCTGATGAGATCTATGAGCATATTATCTATCATCCTGCTAAACACACAAGCTTTGCTGCATTACCTGGAATGTATGACAGGACATTAACTGTAAATGGGTTTTCTAAGGTAACATGGTTGTTTTTATTTTATTCCCTCTTTGTGATGATGAATGCACTAAATACCAATTTTGTGGAACATAACCCACATATTATTAGATCAAGTATTAGTCAATGCTTGGATTTGAGTAATCAAAATATGCCTTGCATAAAGAAGAGGAGGGAGTATAAATTTAGGTGTTCTTTCAAGTAAGACTTGATAACTGAAGAAACAGATGCCCATGTTCTCTAGATATGCATGGTCTAGCTCAAGTTGGAATATCTTGATATTTACTGAACAAATTTTTTATAGGCTTTTGCTATGACTGGCTGGCGACTTGGATACTTAGCTGCCCCTAAACATTTTGTCTCAGCTTGTGGAAAGATCCAAAGCCAGGTGGGTATTTGTCTCTCTTTTCTTTCATCTGAATCATTTTGTGCTGCTATATCCGCTATAGAATGTTGCAACTTCCTAATTCCCTATTTTAGTTATCACCCCCTTTTTTTTCTTTGCTGATGGTTGGAAAGGTAGGCTCAGCTCACCAGAGATCCTGAGTTTGTGTTTACATCCTGAATTCAGCAACACTGTACCCGAAAGTGCCCAATTCACTGGTAGTAGAGTGCAACCCTGTCTCTCTAAATTATTTAAACAGCAGCCACCATTAGGTCCAATACCACTATCTTTACCACTGTAATTAATATAAAGATAGCAATCATAGTCTTGCAGAACTTATTTTGATCCCCAATGGCGACAGTTCCTGATGATGTTGTAGAAATTGGCTCACATATCTCCAGTCTTGAATTTTTTTAACTGTCCTGATAATAGTGCGTTGTTTACTACACAGTACACATCTGGTGCCAGTAGTATATCGCAGAAGGCAGGGCTTGCAGCCTTGAACCTTGGTTATGCCGGCGGTGAAGCAGTTTCAACCATGGTCAAAGCATTCCAGGAGCGCCGGGATTACCTTGTAAGAAGTTTCAGGGAACTGCCAGGAGTAAAAATATCAGAACCTCAGGTAAGCCTCTCGACTGCGACGCTAGGTGCGACTATGTGACATATCTACATCAGGAAGGTAGCTAAGCTTCGCAATTTTCAGGGTGCTTTCTATTTGTTCCTCGACTTCAGCTCCTACTACGGATCCGAGGTAGAGGGTTTTGGCACTATCAAGGACTCTGAGACCCTCTGCATGTTCCTGCTAGAGAAAGCACAGGTGACAGTTACACCCATTTTGAGCGCGCCAGTCGACATAAACAAGATCAGTGGGTAGGTGGGTAGCTAAGGTGTTTTCTCTTGCATCACAGGTCGCGCTTGTCCCCGGAGATGCATTTGGTGATGACAAGGGTGTTCGTATCTCCTACGCTGCCGCACTGTCAACGCTACAATCTGCCATGGAGAAGATAAAAGACGCAATGTCTCTGCTCAAGGCCCCTGCTGCGGTTCAATAAAAATAGCGTGCTGAAGGCATTTTCACCGGAATTACATTAAAAGCATGTCCATTGGGAAAATAGGAAGCATGCCATTGTTGTACAACAGATAGTTCACCATTTTTCTGGTTGCAAACTTGCGAGCAATTTGCTTTGTTTCAAACTTCTCACTTGGTGTAATGTAATTGTCTTTACCTGCAGGCCAGAAATGAAAATAATATGTTGCTTTGACAACCTAAGACGGGAAATAATTGATGTTCACTGATTTGGATGAAAAAGGCCTTGTAAATCATTTATGTAAATCATACTTAACATCCTGCTTTTACGCAAGATTTGTGCACAAGAGAAATAGCTGATACAATTGACCACTACAGCGTTATCACGTGGCAAAGAAATGACAACCACAACGCATGAAAATCCCAGTGGCCATTTTCCCAGCAATTATAGAAAATTAGATATTTCATAATATACAGGAATTACAGGATAGCATATCCACTTTTAGAAATAGGAAAAATACCCTAAAATTTATTCTAACTACACAGGTTGGCCTTCATATGTTACCAAGCCACAAACTGCTCGTGAGAAGTGCCATCACTCTTGAGCATAGACCGATAAGAGTCCCAACTGAAAAGTACTGATAGACATAGCGTATACTAGCAAAAAAATGTACACCAAATTGATGGAGTCTCCTGAACAAGTACGAGTGCAGAATCCAACTGGGAACAGCTGACGCCTAATCTAGTTTGCAACGACGGCTTCATCAAAGTTCCAGTCTCTGACAAGGTCCCTGGACACAGCACGGCTTCGTTGAAGGCGAGGAGTGCCCTCGGTGCCTTGACCAGCCGCTATGGATGGAAAGGGGGTCACCTTTGATGTCCCAACACTAGCAGATCCAGTCGGCATTACTCTCCGAGTTAAGCAGGAAACAACAGCTCCGCATCGGTTGTCCTCCTCTGAACTCGACACCGAGTAGCTTCTAAGAGAGTGTGAGGGGCTGTTCATGCCATGGCATACGAGACAAGCAAGACTCATGATTATTGTCTAGCTGAAACTGCCAGTAACTGCAACGGAATGAACAATAGTTAGAAAATGTGAAATAAAAAATCATAATTTGTTTCATCTCACATCATGGTCAATACCTTGAGTGACTAGTGCTACAAAGTAACACGCACAGTTTCATTAGGAAGTAGAAATATCTCTATCAACGCGGCACCAAGAAAGTAAGAAACAATCAACCCCAACAAAATTTACAGGCATTTTAAACAGTCATAATCTCACTATATAGAAAAGGACCACTTATAACAACACTATGTATTGCTTCAGTACTAACTAATGAGGAATAAACCATACAACGTGAGTTACAAGCTTAATTTATACTAAAAGAAAAAGGCTAACATGTTATCGCATAACGGGTATCAATATCATGCCACACCATGGATTATGGCGAGTAGTATAAGTCCCTGTTGCATCTAATCATTCATGGGAAAAGAGTTGGCCCATAACAGAAAACCAAAAAGAACCATGTTCAGGGCTCATATTTCTAAGATCACATCTAGCACAAAAAATATGGGAGGCAAAAAATACACATCTAATCTGCATGTATGCAATGGCAGGGTTGCAGAACAATCATCTAGACATTTTACTGATCCAACATACGATTTTAGGGTGCATAATAATTCAACCCAGCTACCAGTATGCCAACAATCAGCACTTTCTCAGAGAAAAAAAACACACCAAAGACTTCAGTATTATTGCAAAGGGAGGATTGTCATAAACGTCATAAGCAACTATTGAGCTCTATATTCCAAGATGAAACATAGGACAGGTAAATGCAAATCGATTTCTTCATTCTCTGTGCAGACGGGCAGGCTTTGAAACATAAACATGACGCTACGGTACTAGCTCAAACAGATGATCTACAAGTCTACAACAAACAGATGATTTATAAAGCATAAACTGCATTGATATGGGAGGCACCTCTATAACCTTCTCTCTGATTCCCATTTAAGTTGAAGCTACAAACACTATGAAGTGACGAATTTTGCACGGAAACGAGGATGATACGGAACCAAAGGTCCAAATCTAAAAGTAATCCACAACCTAAAGAAACAAAAGGTACTGTACTCATTTGCTTCAATTATATAGCTATAAAGACACGGCAAAAGGGCGACTTTGATTAGTCTATAAACAGGACCCCTTTTCGGGGAGAATCATAGCTGCAAGACATGGACAGGTCTCCAAACCAATCGTAAGAGCAGGGGCGGATCTGCTGGGTGCACACCGCCGCACCCAGAAATTCTGGAGGCCAGCGAGGTTTAACTATCACTGGATGAAACCAAGCTCATACCTCAAACCCCAGTGACCGGAGACTGCGGACGAGGTGGAGACAGCGGGAACGCGATCTCGCGATGCCAAGATCGGGAACGGCGATGGCAGCGGCGACGCGCGTGAGAGGCCTTGGGGTGGGGTGGGGTGGGGGGGGGGGTGTTGAAAGCGTCGGCGGGGACGCTAGGCTGCTACGGCACGGCGGCAGCTGTAGGGCAGGCGGTGCAGAGGCCGTGCTGGGTTGGATTGGCAGAGGTCAGGAGGGACTCGAGGAGGAAGATGCAAGAAAGCTACGGGGAAAAGGAGATAAGAGTTTCGGTGCGACCGTGATAAGATATTTTTTTCCCTTTAAACTATAATAAAAATAAATAAATATTTCAATAAAAATAAAAATAAACTTTATAACAGGGTTTGGTCGAAATTTATGATCTCTTAGATCATATTTCCTTCATGGAAAAGTATTAAAATCAACCGACGTATCTCTCTCGCGTAAACCTCTCCTTCCGCGCGACACGTGTCCCCTGCCCACGCGAGTCCACCGCTTCCCCCGCGAGCCTTATCTCTTTTCACGCGGCTGCTCGTCCACTCGTTCTTCCTCTCGTCTTTTTCCCTCTCCTCGTCTCCTCGTCCGTAGCATCCGAGAGGGAGAGCTCGATCCCCTTCGCCATGGCCCCTCCCGTCCAATCCCCGTCCGCCATGGCCTGCTCCCAAACTCCACCTGCTGCTCCTCAAGATCCATACCACGGCGTCGTGACGCGGTAACGCGGCCCTCGTCGTTGACTCGGATGCTGCAGGTGTTTGCGGCCCAACGACTCGACGGTGCTGCCGTCGTTGAAACGCGACTCTCGTCGACGACGGTGCTGCAATGCAGCACGCATGGGCTGCTCGCTGCCGGTATTGCAGTGCAAGACGAAGGCCGGAGTGCAGTCGAACGCCGCTCGGCGCCGGCGATGCAGTGCAGCTCGCGGAGCTGCACTGAAGCGCCGCTTGCCGCCGACGGAGTTGCAATGGACTGCCGCTCGCCGCCGGTGATGCAGTGCAGCTCCGCGAGCTGCACTGAAGCGCCGCTCGCCGCCGACGGAGTTGCAATGGAGTGCCGCTCGCCGCCGGTGATTGAGTGCGGCACGCGGAGCTGCACTGAAGCCCCGCTCGCCGCCTGACGGAGTTGCAATGGAGTGCCGCTCGCCGCCGGTGATGCAGTGCCGCACGCGGAGCTGCACTGACGCGCCGCTCGCCGCCGATTTGCGGCCACAGGTGGGGATCTGTTCGCGTGTGGGGGCGTCTTGTTTCATTGCCCTTCCTTCATATCATCAATCTCTCTCTTCTCTATTTTTCTAATTTCTAATTTCTAATAATAAAGCACGGATTGACTTCGTGGGTTCACCATCACAATACGCTTTCAGTTTTTTTCTTCAATGCGCTCCAGATTTAACTCCCTTCGTGTAGAATTTTACTTGTTGGCCTTCGAATTGGAAAAATAAATAAATAACAGGCAAATAGACCTGGTCCTCCGAAATCGAACCCAAGACCTCCAGTTCGGTGCCCAAGAGTGCGACCAATTGAACTACCATATGACGCTGTTTGAGGCGCGCCGTTCGTGTTAATGAAATAGTCGTACCGCTGACCTGCAGTGCTTCGCCGGGCTTGAAAAATTATACCGCTGGGCCTTCCCAAATAGAGTGTTAGGCCTTTGCTGGGCCGCAAGCTGCGTGGCTGGGGGTGACCGAACTCAGGTGAGCATCCATATTTTATGTTAGATTAGTCCCACATCGTTTGTTTAGATCAATTTGTAGCCTTTTATATATGTAGAAATTCTCTTGTATGACCAGCAAGTTGCCTAAGAAAGGTTAACGTGAGAGCGGACAAGGTTATAAGAGGCCGGGCTGTCTTGGGCATTAAAACTTAAAATAAATCTAAGAAAGTTGTCCGTGACAGCGTGGACAAGATCATAAGAAAGAGGATGAACATAGAAGGAAGGATGCACATGCACGCTTCATGAAAGTTAAATGAAGATTTCAGGACTATGATTAAAGCTGGATTGTGTGGGGCAATTTGACTTCATGGCCTGATTGCACGCTGCTTGCCGGAATTGGGGGAGATTCATGGCCGAATTTGAAAGCAGGAATGTGGAAAACTAGATTTAACGGTCGCAAAACAAAAATGTCTCCTACTTAAATGGGATTGCGGAAAATAATTAATCATTGCGCTGTGTTATTTTATTTTAATTTTAAGCTCGAGACTTTGTGTTACTAATCTGATTTTAAACAGAAAATCAAGTGTGTTAATTGAACAACTCTATTTTTTGAAAACTTAATTGAACAGATCTGAAGTGAGGGAATTAACAAAAATTTGTGAGTTCCACAAGTTTTTCCTTCCATTCTTCATTCTGGCTAATTTACTTTTTTGTTATTTTACTGAAACTCTGGTGGACATGACGGCAATAACATTATTTTTATACTATATCACTACAAATGTAAGGAATACCCGCTACTCGAGGAAAGAGGAATAGGAAAAATATGAAGTGAACTATATGTTTTTAGAATTACGTTCCCTTCTTCTATCTATATGCATATAAAATTTGTTAGAGTTGGATAGAAGAAGTGGCACCGAGCCGATTTGTAAAATGAGCAACATTTCAAAACTCTCACTAAATTTGAATCCACGTCAAAGTTTTTTCCGGTTGCAACCCGCTACTCAAGGAAGGAGGAATAGGAGAAATATGAAGTGAGCTATATGTTTTTAGGATTACGATCCCTTCTTCTATCTGTATTCATAGAAAATTTGTTAGAGTTGGATAGAAGAAGTGGCGCACTGAGCAGATTTGAAAAATGAGCAACATTTCACAATTCTTATTATATTTGAATCCATGTCAAAGTTTTTTCCCGCTGCAACGCGCGAGCATTTGCGTTTTGAGATTGACCATATTTAGACCTGTTGATGAGATGAAAGACCAACGTCATTGATGGGGAAAGCAGGATAACAACCACTATGATGGGGGTGTCGGGGGAAATAAATGGCGTTAACAGTGTGACAGAGAAGGAGTTTTTATATTATTATTATTATTATTATTATTATTATTATTATCCCGTTGCAACGCACGAACATTTTTGCTAGTTAAAATAAAACATGTCAGAGAGGCAGGTTCTTAATGGTTAATGGCGGACTAGCTCACTCATTCCTCTACCTAATGGTTTCTTTCTCTTGACTTTTCCTTCTAGCTATCCTCTCTGCTGACTTGTTGATCATGGTTTTTATAATGTACTGACATTACTTTGCCAATTTGCCAAGTAGACGATGGAATTCGGGTAGGATTACCTATCCCCATAACAATGCTGGGTCCCTTGTAAGGCTATAAGAGCCTTTTTTTTTGCAAAAATAATTAAAATCTATTATCAAAGTTTACCGGAAGTACAAAGCACCTCAAACATAATAAAATTACATCAAGATACCAAGACCACCGAACGATCACTACAGCTGCCAGAACGAGCCGCCGACGCGCCGCTGTCGCCGCTCCCCTATCGGAGCCGGCTTGACCTTGTCGATGACAGCCGGGAAGTCTTCATGCACGTGCCCCTAAGGACCAGCGCCCTGAAGCCGCAGTCGTCGTCGTTGAACCCTTGAACAGATCTGAAGCATCTGACACCAAATCTCGCCACAAGAAGACGGCAGGAATCTATGCCGAAGCTTCGACGACTACGTCCAGATGGACGAACTCAAGGAGGACCGAAGCCCGGAACACAAACTTGGAGAAGAAGGGCCGCCATCCACCCGAGCGCCGCACCTGCGAGGACTAAAACCCCCTAACCTAAACTACTAACTGAAGCGGAGGCACCAGGATTCCCCTCCCCGCCACCGGCCGCCGGAGCGGCAGGCAGAGGGGAGGCGAATCCACAGGCTCGCCGACGAAGTCTGTTGGGAAGAGTTTGCCCTAGCCACCAAGGGATGAGGCTATAAGAGCCTCTTTAACTCAAAAGATTTTCAAAAGACTCTTACAGATTTTGTTGTTGCGAAGGTGGTATATTAAGTATCACATGCCCTTACAAACACACTCAAATAGAAATATAAAATTACACTCAAAATCTTGGAGACGCCAAAGTCATCCTGCTCCTACATCCACCGAGGGCGCGCTGTGAGCATATCTTGATGCCGCCTCTGGGCGCCGCTTTGGCGGAGCAAACCCTTTAAAACCCCAGGAGCTTGTAGAAGCATCGGCCAGAAAAGTCATTGATGCAGACTAGGAGACGCTGATGACCGATATGCGAAGCAAATTGCCACCATGAAGAAGAAAACACCGATGAGGGCCTGTAGGAACTCCAAATACCATGAAAGCCGACCAAATCCAGACGGATCCATCGGAAACCAGACTTTAATTCGATTTCGTAGAAAAGAAAATCTATGTGAGTTGTTTGGTTTGTAGGATTATGTTCCATTTGTCAAAAATATACATTTACTCCAAAAAGGGCAGATCTAGCAAGGTGTCGGATCGATATTTCAGCCCTACCTATGTATATCAGTGATAAAAAGGAGAAAACAAATAAAAAAGACCAAGCTCGTATATATCGCACAACCTTGTTATTCCATCTTAGCAAAATTTTATAGACCCACTACTGTACCTATCTTGAAAAGAACACTATGATTTTCGCGTGCGTAATCAAGCATTGTCACATCATGTTCATGGAAACAGCCCTAGAGGCAATAATAAAGTTGTTATTATTATATTTCCTTATTCATGATAAATGTTTATTATTCATGCTAGAATTATATTGACCAGAAACTTAGATACATGTGTGGATACATAAACAAATACTGTGTCCCTAGTAAGCCTCTACTAGACTAGCTCGTTGATCAAAGATGGTTAAGGTTTCCTAACCATAGACATGAGTTGTCACTTGATGACGGGATCACATCATTATGAGAATGACGTGATGGACAAGACCCACCCGTTAGCTTAGCATATGATCGTTCAGTTTATTGCTACTGCTTTCTTAATGCCAAATACATGTTTCTTCGTCCATGAGATCATGCAACTCCCAGATACCGGAGGAATACCTTGTGTGCTATCAAACGTCACAATGTAACTGGGTGATCATAAAGATGCTCTACAGGTATCTCCGAACATACCTGTTGAGTTGGCGTGAATCGATATTGGGATTTGTCACTCCGTATGACGGAGAGGTATCTCCGGGCCCTCTCGGTAATACACATCATAAGAAGCTTGCAAGCAAAGTGACTAAAGAGTTAGTTGCAAGATGATGTATTGCGGAACGAGTAAAGAGACTTGCCGATAACGAGATTGAACTAGGTATGTAGATACCGACGATCGAATCCTGGACAAGTAACATACCGACAGACAAAGGGAACAACATATGTTGTCATAAAAGGTTCGACCGATAAAGATCTTCGTAGAATATGTAGGAACAAATATGGTCATCCAGGTCCCGCTATTGGTTATTGACCGGAGAGGTGTCTCGGTCATGTCTACAACATTCTCGAACCCGTAGGGTCCACACGCTTAACATTCGTTGACGATATAGTACTATATGAGTTATGTGACTTGATGAACGAATGTTGTTCAGAGTCCCGGATGAGATCATGGACATGACGAGGAGCTCCGGAATGGTCCAGAGGTAAAGATTGATATATAGGATGATAGTAGTTGGTCACCGAAAAGGTTTCGGAAGTACCGGGTATTTATCGGAGTGCTGAAAGGGGTTCCGGGAGGCCACCGGTAAGCGATGGGCCTTATGGGCCAAAGGGGGGAAGCACACCAGTACACAAGGGGCTGGTGCACCCCCCACCCCTGCCCACGCGCCAAGGAGGGAGGGAAAGGAAGGGGGAGGCATCCTAAGGCAGCCATCCCCCCTTTCCTTTCCCCTCATGACCAAATATGGAAGGGGGGCGACGGCTAGGCAGGCCTCTAGGGCAGCCGCCGGCCACTTGGGGGCGCCCTAGGGCTGCCTCCTCTCCCCGCTCCACTTATATATATGAGATGAGGGAGAGGAGCAACGCACACCATGATTCTATAGCCGTGTGCGGCGCCCCTCTCCCTCTAGTTCATCCTCGATCATATTCTGGTAGTGCTCGGCGAAGCCCTGCGGAGATAGTTGCATCACCACCATCACCATGCCGTCGTGCTACCGGAACTCATCTACTACTTCGGCCGTCTTGCTGGATCAAGAAGGCGAGAACGTCATCGAGCTGAACGTGTGCTGAACGCGGAGGTTCCGTACGTTCGGTACTTGATCGGGCGGATCATGAAAGTGTACGACTACATCAACCCTGTTGATAAACGCTTCCGCTTAACGGTCTACGAGGGTACGTAGACACACTCTCCCCTCTCGTAGATATGCATCTCCATGGATAGATCTTGCGTGTGCATAGATTTTTTCCATGCAACGTTCCACAACAGTGGTATCATGAGCCAAGTCTATGTGTAGATGATATGCACGAGTAGAACACAAAGAAGTTGTGGGCCGTGATGGTCATACTGCTTACCACCAACGTCTTATTTTGATTCGGCAGTATTGTGGGATGAAGCAGCCCGGACCAACCTTACATGTCCACGCACATGAGACCGGTTCCACCGACTGACATGCAACTGGTTTTGCATAAAGGTGGCTGGCGGGTGTCTGTTTCTCCTACTTTAGTTGAATCAAATTTGACTACATCTGGTCCTTAAAGAAGGTTAAAACAACAAACTTGATAATCACCGTTGTGGTTTTGCGTAGGTAAGAACGGTTCTTGCTAGTTGTCCGTAGCAGCCACATAAAACTTGCAACAGCAAAGTAGAGGACGTCTAACTTGTTTTTGCAGGGTATGTTGTGATGTGATATGGTCAAGACGTGGTGTGATATACGTTGTTGTATGAGATGATCATGTTTTGTAATATTGACAACCGGCAGGAGCCTTAGGGTTGTCTCTTAATTATTGTATGAAATGTAAACGCCATGTAATTGCTTTACTTTATCGCTATGCGTTAGCAACAGTTGTAGAAGCAATAGTTGGCGAGACGACCCCGACGCAACGATGTAGATCAAGGTGTCGAGCCGGTGACGATGGAGATCATGATGATGCTTTGGAGATGGAGATCAAAAGCACAAGATGATGATGGCCATATCATGTCACATATTTTGATTGCATGTGATGTTTATCCTTTATGCATCTTATTTTGCTTAGAACGGTGGTAGCATTATAAGATGATCCCTTCACTAAATTTCAAGATAAAAGTGTTCTCCCCGGGTATGCACTGTTGCTAAAGTTCATCGTTTCGAAGCACTTCGTGATGATCGGGTGTGATAGACTCTACGTTCACATACAACGGGTGTAAGCCAGTTTTGCACATGCAGAATACTTGGGTTAAACTTGACAAGCGTAGCATGTACAGACATGGTCTTGGAACACTGGAGACCGAAAGGTCGAATGTGAGTCATATAGTAGATATGATGAACATAGAGATGTTCACCATTGATGACTACCCCATCTCACGTGATGATCGGACATGGGTTAGTTGATTTGGATCATGTATCACTTAGATAACTTGAGGAATGTTAATTTAAGTGGGAGTTCATTAGTAATTTGATTAATTGAACTTAATTTATCATGAAATTAGTCTTAATAGTTTTTGCATATCTATGTTGTAGATCAATGACCCGTGCTACTGTTCCCCTGAATTTTAATGCGTTCCTAGAGAAAGCTAAGTTGAAAGATGATGGTAGCAACTACACGGACTGGGTCCATAACTTGAGGATTATCCTCATTGCTGCACAGAAGAATTGTGTCCTTGATGCACCGCTAGGTGACAGACCTGTTGCAGGACCTACTGCAGATGTTATGAACGTCTGGCAGACTCGATCTGATGACTACTTGATAGTTCAGTGTGCCATGCTTTACAGCTTAGAACCGGGACTCAAAGACGTTTTGAACGTCACGGAGCATATGAGATGTTCCAGGAGCTGAAGTTGATATTTCAAGTTAATGCCCAGGTTGAGAGATATGAAGTCTCCAACAAGTTCTATAGCTGCAAGATGGAGGAGAACAGTTTTGCCAGTGAACACATACTCAAAATGTCTGGGTATCATAATCACTTGACTCGGCTACGAATTAATCTTTTAGTTGAGAGTGTTATTGACAGAGTTCTTCAGTCATTGCCACCAAGCTATAAAGGCTTTGTGATGAACGATAATATGCAAGGGATGGAGAAAACAATCCCCGAGCTCTTCGCTATGCTGAAATCAGCGGAGGTAGAAATCAAGAAAGAGCATCAAGTGTTGATGGTTAACAAGACCACCAGTTTCAAGAAAAAGGGCAAGGGAAAGAAAGGGAACTTCAAGAAGAATGGCAAGCAAGTTGCCGCTCGTGAAGAAGCCCAAAGCTGGACCCAAGCCTGAGACTGAGTGCTTCTACTGCAAGGGTAATGGTCACTTGAAGCGGAACTGCCCCAAGTATTTGGCGGATAAGAAGGATGACAAAGTGAACAAAGGTATATTTGATATACATGTTATTGATGTGTTCCTTACTAATGCTCGTAGTAGCGCCTGGGTATTTGATACTGGTTCGGTTGCTCATATTTGTAACTCGAAACAGGAGCTGTGGAATAAACGAAGATTGGCTAAGGACGAGGTGACGATGCACGTCGGGAATGGTCCCAAGGTCGGCGTGGTCACCATCGACACGCTACCTCTACATCTACCTTCGGGATTAGTTTTAGACCTCTATAATTGTTATTTGGTGCCAGCGTTGAGCATGAACATTATATCTGGATCTTGTTTATTGTGAGACGGTTATTCATTTAAGTCTGAGAATAATCGTTGTTCTATTTATATGAATAATACCTTTTATGGTCATGCACCTTTGATGAATGGTCTGTTCTTGTTGAATCTCGATCGTAGTGATACATATTCATAATATTGATGCCAAAAGATGCAAAGTTGATAATGATAGTGCAACATACTTGTGGCACTGCCATTTAGGTCATATTGGTGTAAAGCGCATGAAGAAACTCCATGCAGATGAACTTTTGGAATCACTTGATTATGAATCATTTGATACTTGCGAACCATGCCTCATGGGCAAGATGACTAAAACTCCGTTCTCCGGAACAATGTAGCGAGCTAATGACTTATTGAAAATAATAACCGATGTATGTGGTCCGATGAGTGTTGAGGAACGCGGCGGGTATCGTTATTTTCTAACCTTTACACATGATTTGAGTAGATATGGGTATATCTACTTAATGAAACACAAATCAGAAACATTTTAAAAGTTCAAAGAATTTCAGAGTGAAGTAGAGAATCATCATAACAAGAAAATAAAGTTTCTATGATCTGATCGTGGAGGTGAATATTTGAGTTACGAGTTTGGCCTTCATTTAAAACAATGTGGAATTGTTTCACAACTCACGCCACCTGGAACACCACAGTGTAATGGTGTGTCCGAACATCGTAACCGTACTTTATTAGATATGGTGTGTTCTATGATGTCTCTTACCAATTTGCCTTTATCATTTTGGGGTTATGCATTAGAGACAACCACATTCACATTAAATAGGGCACCATCCAAATCCGTTGAGATGACACCATATGAACTATGGTTTGGCAAGAAACCTAATCTGTCGTTTCTTAAAGTTTGGGGATGCGACGTATGTCCAAAAGGCTTCAGCCTGATAAGCTCGAACCCAAATCGGAGAAGTGCGTCTTCATAGGATACCCTAAGGAAACTATTGGGTACACCTTCTACCACAGATCTGAAGGCAAGACCTTTGTTGCCAAGAATGGGTCCTTTCTAGAGAAGGAGTTTCTCTCGAAAGAAGTGAGTGGGAGGAAAATAGAACTTGATGAGGTAATTGTACCTTCTCTCGAATTGGAAAGTAGCACATCAGAGAAAAATGTTCTCGTGATGCCTACACCAACTAGAGAGGAAGCTAATGATGATAATCATGAAACTTCAGATCAAGTTACTACTGAACATCGTGTTGGAAATATGCCCTAGAGGCAATAATAAAATGGTTATGTTTATATTTCCTTGTTCATGATAATTGTCTATTGTTCATGCTATAATTGTGTTATCCGGAAATCGTAATACATGTGTGAATACATAGACCACAACATGTCCCTAGTGAGCCTCTAGTTGACTAGCTCGTTGATCAATAGATGGTTGCGGTTTCCTGACCATGGACATTGGATGTCATTGATAACGGGATCACATCATTAGGAGAATGATGTGATGGACAAGACCCAATCCTAAGCATAGCACTAGATCGTGTAGTTCGTTTGCTAAAGCTTTTCTAATGTCAAGTATCATTTCCTTAGACCATGAGATCGTGCAACTCCCGGATGCCGTAGGAATGCTTTGGGTGTACCAAACGTCACAACGTAACTGGGTGACTATAAAGGTGCACTACAGGTATCTCCGAAAGTGTCTGTTGGGTTGGCACGGATCGAGACTGGGATTTGTCACTCCGTATGACGGAGAGGTATCTCTGGGCCCACTCGGTAATGCATCATCATAATGAGCTCGATGTGACCAAGTACTTGGTCACGGGATCATGCATTACGGAACGAGTAAAGTGACTTGCCGGTAACGAGATTGAACGAGGTATTGGAATACCGACGATCGAATCTCGGGCAAGTAACGTACCGATTGACAAAGGGAATTGTATACGGGATTGCTTGAATCCTCGACATCGTGGTTCATCCAATGAGATCATCGTGGAACGTGTGGGAGCCAACATGGGTATCGAGATCCCGCTATTGGTTATTGGCTAGAGAGGTGTCTCGGTCATGTCTGCATGATTCCCGAACCCGTAGGGTCTACACACTTAAGGTTCGATGACGCTAGGGTTATAAGGAAGGTTTGTATGTGATTACCGAATGTTGTTCGGAGTCCCGGATGAGATCCCGGACGTCACGAGGAGTTCCGGATTGGTCCGGAGGTGAAGATTTATATATGGGAAGTCATCATACGGTCACTGGAAATATTCGGGGGTATACCGGTATTGTACCGGGACCACCGGAGGGGTTCCGGGGGTCCACCGGGAGGGTCCACCTGCCCCGGAGGGCCTTATGGGCTGTAGGTGGAAGGGAACCAGCCCCTAAGTGGGCTGGGCGCCATCACCCCTAGGGCCCATGCGCCTAGGGTTGGGGGGAACCCTAAAAGGGGGGCGCCCCCTCCCCCTTGGCCGCCGCCCCCCTCTAGATGTCATCTAGAGGGGCCGGCCCCCTTCCCCCTTCTCCCTATAAATAGAGGGGTGGAGGGAGGGCTGCAGCACCACATCCAAGGCGCAGCCCCTCCCCTCCCCAACACCTCTCCTCCTCCGCGTGAGCTTGGCGAAGCCCTGCCGGAGAACTGCCACTCCACCACCACCACGCCGTCGTGCTGCTATTGGAGCCTTCTTCCTCAACCTCTCCCTCCTCCTTGCTGGATCAAGGCGCGGGAGACGTCACCGGGCTGCACGTGTGTTGAACACGGAGGCACCGTTGTTCAGTGCTTGAATCGGATTCTGCCGCGATCTGAATCGCTACGTGTACGACTCCTCCAACTGCGTTCTTGCAACGCTTCCGCATCGCGATCTTCAAAGGTATGAAGATGCACTCCCCTCTCGTTGCTAGTAAACTCCACAGATTGATCTTGGTGATGCGTAGAAATTTTTATTTCTGCAACGATCCCCAACAGTGGCATCATGAGCTAGGTCTATGCGTAGTTTCTATGCACGAGTAGAACACAAGTTGTTGTGGGCGTCGATTTTGTCAATTTACTTGCCGTTACTAGTCTTATCTTGATTCGGCGGCATCGTGGGATGAAGCGGCCCAGACCGACCTTACACGTACGCTTACATGAGACAGGTTCCACCGACTGACATGCACTAGTTGCATAAGGTGGCTAGCGGGTGTCTGTCTCTCCCACTTTAGTCGGATCGGATTCGATGAAAAGGGTCCTTTTGAAGGGTAAATAGAAATTGGCATATCACGTTGTGGTTTTGGCGTAGGTAAGAAACGTTCTTGCTAGAAACCTATAGCAGCCACGTAAAAAAAATTGCAACAACAATTAGAGGACGTCTAACTTGTTTTTGCAGCAAGTGTCATGTGATGTGATATGGCCAGAAGGATGTGATGAATGATATATGTGATGTATGAGATTGATCATGTTCTTGTAATAGGAATCACGACTTGCATGTCGATGAGTATGACAACCGGCAGGAGCCATAGGAGTTGTCTTAATTTATTTATGACCTGCGTGTCAACTGGAACGTCATGTAGTTACTTTACTTTATTGCTAACCGTTAGCCATAGTAGTAGAAGTAATAGTTGGCGAGACAACTTCATGAAGACATGATGATGGAGATCATGGTGTCATGCCGGTGACGATGATGATCATGGCGCCCCAAAGATGGAGATCAAAAGGAGCTAAATGATATTGGCCATATCATGTCACTATTTGATTGCATGTGATGTTTATCATGTTTTACATCTTATTTGCTTAGAACGACGGTAGCATAAATAAGATGATCCCTCGCTAAAATTTCAAGAAAGTGTTCCCCCTAACTGTGTACTGTTGCGAAGGTTCGTTGTTCCGAAGCACCACGTGATGATCGGGTGTGATAGGTTCAAACGTTCGCATACAACGGGTGTAAGCCAGATTTACACATGCAATACACTTAGGTTGACTTGACGAGCCTAGCATGTACAGACATGGCCTCGGAACACAAGAGACCGAAAGGTCGAGCATGAGTCGTATAGCAGATACGATCAACATGAAGATGTTCACCGATGATGACTAGTCCGTCTCACGTGATGATCGGACACGGCCTAGTTGACTCGGATCATGTATCACTTAGATGACTAGAGGGATGTCTGTCTGAGTGGGAGTTCATTAATAATTTGATTAGATGAATTTAATTATCATGAACTTAGTCTAAAACCTTCACAATATGTCTTGTAGATCAAATGGCCCACGCTAATGTCAACCTCAACTTCAACGCGTTCCTAGAGAAAACCAAGCTGAAAGACGATGGTAACAACTATACGGACTGGGTCCGGAACTTGAGGATCATCCTCATAGCTACCAAGAAAGCATATGTCCTGGAAGCACCGCTAGGTGAAGCACCCGTCCTAGCAAACCAAGACGTTATGAACGCCTGGCAAGCACGTGTTGATGACTACTCCCTGGTTCAGTGCGGCATGCTTTACAACTTAGAACCGGGGCTCCAAAAGCGTTTTGAGCAGCACGGAGCATATGAGATGTTCCAAGAGCTGAAAATGGTTTTCCAAGCTCATGCCCGGGTCGAGAGATATGAAGTCTCCGACAAGTTCTACAGTTGTAAGATGGAGGAGAATAGTTCTGTCAGCGAGCACATACTCAAAATGTCTGGGTTACACAATCGCTTATCTCAGCTGGGAGTTAATCTCCCGGATGACGCGGTCGTTGACAGAATCCTTCAGTCGCTCCCACCTAGCTACAAGAGCTTTGTGATGAACTTCAATATGCACGGGATGGAAAAGACCATTCCTGAGGTATATTCAATGCTGAAATCAGCGGAGGTGGAGATCAAAAAGGAACATCAAATGTTGATGGTCAATAAAACCACTAGTTTCAAGAAAGGCAAGGGTAAGAAGAACTTCAAGAAGGACGGCAAGGGGGTTGCCGCGCCCGGTAAGCCAGTTGCCGGGAAGAAGCCAAAGCATGGACCCAAGCCTGAGACTGAGTGCTTTTATTGCAAGGGAAACGGTCACTGCAAGCGGAACTGCCCCAAGTACTTAGCGGATAAGAAGGCCGGCAATACCAAAGGTATATGTGATATACATGTTATTGACGTGTACCTTACCAGCGCTCGTAGTAGCTCCTGGGTATTTGATACCGGTGCGGTTGCTCATATTTGTAACTCAAAATAGGAGCTGCGGAATAAGCGGAGACTGGCGAAGGACGAGGTGACGATGCGCGTCGGGAATGGTTCCAAGGTCGATGTGATCGCCGTCGGCACGCTACCTCTACATTTACCTACGGGATTAGTTTTAAACCTCAATAATTGTTATTTAGTACCAGCTTTGAGCATGAACATTGTATATGGATCTCATTTAATGCGAGATGGCTACTCATTTAAATCTGAGAATAATGGTTGTTCTATTTATATGAGAGATATGTTTTATGGCCATGCCCCGCTGGTCAATGGTTTATTCTTATTGAATCTCGAACGTGATGTTACACATATTCATAGTGTGAATGCCAAAAGATGTAAGGTTGATAATGATAGTCCCACATACTTGTGGCACTGCCGCCTTGGTCACATTGGTGTCAAACGCATGAAGAAACTCCATGCAGATGGACTTTTGGAGTCTCTTGATTATGAATCATTTGACAGGTGCGTACCATGCCTCATAGGCAAAATGACCAAGACTCCGTTCTCTGGAACAATGGAGCGAGCAACCAACTTATTGGAAATCATACATACTGATGTGTGCGGTCCAATGAGCGTTGAGGCTCGCGGTGGTTATCGTTATGTTCTCACCCTCACCGATGACTTAAGTAGATATGGGTATGCCTACTTAATGAAACACAAGTCTGAGACCTTTGAAAAGTTCAAGGAATTTCAGAGTGAGGTTGAGAATCAACATGACAGGAAAATAAAGTTCTTACGATCAGATCGTGGGGGAGAATATTTGAGTCACGAATTTGGCACGCACTTCAGGAAATGTGGAATTGTTTCACAACTCACGCCGCCTGGAACACCTCAGCGTAATGGTGTGTCCGAACGTCGTAATCGCACTCTGTTGGACATGGTGTGATCTATGATGTCTCTTACCGACCTACCGCTATCATTTTGGGGATATGCTTTAGAGACTGCCGCATTCACTTTAAATAGGGCTCCGTCGAAATCCGTTGAGACGACACCGTATGAATTATGGTTTGGGAAGAAACCTAAGCTGTCGTTTCTGAAAGTTTGGGGATGCGATGCTTATGTCAAGAAACTTCAACCTGAAAAGCTCGAACCCAAGTCAGAAAAATGCGTCTTCATAGGATACCCTAAGGAAACTATTGGGTATACCTTCTACCTCAGATCCGACGGCAAGATCTTTGTTGCCAAGAATGGAACCTTTCTAAGAAAGAGTTTCTCTCGAAAGAAGTAAGTGGGAGGAAAGTGGAACTTGAAATAGGAGCTGCGGAATAAGCGGAGACTGGCGAAGGACGAGGTGACGATGCGCGTCGGGAATGGTTCCAAGGTCGATGTGATCGCCGTCGGCACGCTACCTCTACATTTACCTACGGGATTAGTTTTAAACCTCAATAATTGTTATTTAGTACCAGCTTTGAGCATGAACATTGTATATGGATCTCATTTAATGCGAGATGGCTACTCATTTAAATCTGAGAATAATGGTTGTTCTATTTATATGAGAGATATGTTTTATGGCCATGCCCCGCTGGTCAATGGTTTATTCTTATTGAATCTCGAACGTGATGTTACACATATTCATAGTGTGAATGCCAAAAGATGTAAGGTTGATAATGATAGTCCCACATACTTGTGGCACTGCCGCCTTGGTCACATTGGTGTCAAACGCATGAAGAAACTCCATGCAGATGGACTTTTGGAGTCTCTTGATTATGAATCATTTGACAGGTGCGTACCATGCCTCATAGGCAAAATGACCAAGACTCCGTTCTCCGGAACAATGGAGCGAGCAACCAACTTATTGGAAATCATACATACTGATGTGTGCGGTCCAATGAGCGTTGAGGCTCGCGGTGGTTATCGTTATGTTCTCACCCTCACTGATGACTTAAGTAGATATGGGTATGCCTACTTAATGAAACACAAGTCTGAGACCTTTGAAAAGTTCAAGGAATTTCAGAGTGAGGTTGAGAATCAACATGACAGGAAAATAAAGTTCTTACGATCAGATCGTGGGGGAGAATATTTGAGTCACGAATTTGGCACGCACTTCAGGAAATGTGGAATTGTTTCACAACTCACGCCGCCTGGAACACCTCAGCGTAATGGTGTGTCCGAACGTCGTAATCGCACTCTGTTGGACATGGTGTGATCTATGATGTCTCTTACCGACCTACCGCTATCATTTTGGGGATATGCTTTAGAGACTGCCGCATTCACTTTAAATAGGGCTCCGTCGAAATCCGTTGAGACGACACCGTATGAATTATGGTTTGGGAAGAAACCTAAGCTGTCGTTTCTGAAAGTTTGGGGATGCGATGCTTATGTCAAGAAACTTCAACCTGAAAAGCTCGAACCCAAGTCAGAAAAATGCGTCTTCATAGGATACCCTAAGGAAACTATTGGGTATACCTTCTACCTCAGATCCGAAGGCAAGATCTTTGTTGCCAAGAATGGAACCTTTCTAAGAAAGAGTTTCTCTCGAAAGAAGTAAGTGGGAGGAAAGTGGAACTTGATGAAGTACTGCCTCTTGAACCGGAAAGTAGCGCAGCTCAAGAAAATGTTTCTGTGGTGCCTGCACCGACTAGAGAGGAAGTTAATGATGATGATCAGGGAACTTCGGATCAAGTTACTACTGAACTTCGTAGGTCCACAAGGACACGTTCCGCACCAGAGTGGTACGGCAACCCTGTCCTGGAAATCATGTTGTTAGACAATGGTGAACCTTCGAACTATGAAGAAGCGATGGCGGGCCCGGATTCCGACAAATGGCTTGAAGCCATGAAATCCGAGATAGGATCCATGTATGAAAACGAAGTATGGACTTTGACTGACTTGCCCGATGATCGGCGAGCCATAGAAAATAAATGGATCTTTAAGAAGAAGACAAACGCGGATGGTAATGTGACCGTCTATAAGGCTCGGCTTGTCGCTAAGGGTTATCGACAAGTTCAAGGGGTTGACTACGATGAGACTTTCTGACCCGTAGCGAAGCTGAAGTCCGTCCGAATCATGTTAGCAATTGCCGCGTTCTATGATTATGAGATATGGCAAATGGACGTCAAAACGGCATTCCTTAATGGTTTCCTTAAGGAAGAATTGTATATGATGCAGCCAGAAGGTTTTGTCGATCCTAAGAATGCTGACAAGGTGTCCAAGCTCCAACGCTCAATCTATGGGCTGGTGCAAACATCTCGGAGTTGGAACATTTGCTTTGATGAGATGATCAAAGCGTTTGGGTTTACGCAGACTTATGGAGAAGCCTGTGTTTACAAGAAAGTGAGTGGGAGCTCTGTAGCGTTTCTCATATTATATGTGGATGACATACTATTGATGGGAAATGATATAGAATTCTTGGAAAGCATAAAGGCCTACTTGAATAAGTGTTTTTCAATGAAGGACCTTGGAGAAGCTGCCTATATATTAGGCATCAAGATCTATAGAGATAGATTGAGACGCCTCATTGGTCTTTCACAAAGCACGTACCTTGACAAGATATTGAAGAAGTTCAATATGGATCAGTCCAAGAAGGGGTTCTTGCCTGTATTGCAAGGTGTGAGATTGAGCACGGCTCAATGCCCGACCATGGCAGAAGATAGAGAAAAGATGAGTGTCATCCCCTATGCCTCGGCCATAGGGTCTATTATGTATGCCATGCTGTGTACCAGACCTGATGTAAACCTTGCCGTAAGTTTGGTAGGAAGGAACCAAAGTAATCCCGGCATGGAACACTGGACAGCGGTCAAGAATATCCCGAAGTACCTGAAAAGGACTAAGGATATGTTTCTCGTTTATGGAGGTGACGAAGAGCTCGTCGTAAAGGGTTACGTCGACGCTAGCTTCGACACAGATCTGGATGACTCTAAGTCACAAACCGGATACGTGTATATTTTGAATGGTGGGGCAGTCAGCTGGTGCAGTTGCAAGCAAAGCGTCGTGGCGGGATCTACATGTGAAGCGGAGTACATGGCAGCCTCGGAGCCAGCGCATGAAGCAATCTGGATGAAGGAGTTCATTACCGACCTAGGAGTTATTCCCAATGCGTCGGGCCCGATGACTCTCTTCTGTGACAACACTGGAGCTATTGCCCTGGCCAAGGAGCCCAGGTTTCACAAGAAGACCAGGCATATCAAGCGTCACTTGAACTCCATTCATGAAAATGTTCAAGATGGAGACATATATATTTGTAAAGTGCATACGGACCTGAATGTCACAGATCCGTTGACTAAACCTCTTCCACGAGCAAAACATGATCAACACCAGAACTCTATGGGTGTTCGATTCATCACAATGTAACTAGATTATTGACTCTAGTGCAAGTGGGAGACTGTTGGAAATATGCCCTAGAGGCAATAATAAAATGGTTATCATTATATTTCCTTGTTCATGATAATTGTCTATTGTTCATGCTATAATTGTGTTATCCGGAAATCGTAATACATGTGTGAATACATAGACCACAACATGTCCCTAGTGAGCCTCTAGTTGACTAGCTCGTTGATCAATAGATGGTTACGGTTTCCTGACCATGGACATTGGATGTCATTGATAACAGGATCACATCATTAGGAGAATGATGTGATGGACAAGACCCAATCCTAAGCATAGCACTAGATCGTGTAGTTCGTTTGCTAAAGCTTTTCTAATGTCAAGTATCATTTCCTTAGACCATGAGATCGTGCAACTCCCGGATGCCGTAGGAATGCTTTGGGTGTACCAAACGTCACAACATAACTGGGTGACTATAAAGGTGCACTACAGGTATCTCCGAAAGTGTCTGTTGGGTTGGCACGGATCGAGACTGGGATTTGTCACTCCGTATGACGGAGAGGTATCTCTGGGCCCACTCGGTAATGCATCATCATAATGAGCTCGATGTGACCAAGTAGTTGGTCACGGGATCATGCATTACGGAACAAGTAAAGTGACTTGCCGGTAACGAGATTGAACGAGGTATTGGGATACCGACGATCGAATCTCGAGCAAGTAACGTGCCGATTGACAAAGGGAATTGTATACGGGATTGCTTGAATCCTCAACATCATGGTTCATCCGATGAGATCATCGTGGAACGTGTGGGAGCCAACATGGGTATCCAGATCCCGCTGTTGGTTATTGGCTAGAGAGGTGTCTCGGTCATGTCTGCATGATTCCCGAACCCGTAGGGTCTACACACTTAAGGTTCGATGATGCTAGGGTTATAAGGAAGGTTTGTATGTGATTACCGAATGTTGTTCGGAATCCCGGATGAGATCCCGGACGTCACGAGGAGTTCCGTATTGGTCCGGAGGTGAAGATTTATATATGGGAAGTCATCATACGGTCACCGGAAATATTCGGGGGTATACCGGTATTGTACCGGGACCACCGGAGGGGTTCCGGGGGTCCACCGGGAGGGTCCACCTGCCTCGGAGGGCCTTATGGGCTGTAGGTGGAAGGGAACCAGCCCCTAAGTGGGCTGGGCTCCATCCCCCCTAGGGCCCATGCGCCTAGGGTTGGGGGGAACCCTAAAAGGGGGGCGCCCCCTCCCCCTTGGCCGCCGCCCCCCCTCTAGATCTCATATAGAGGGGCCGGCCCCCTTCCCCCTTCTCCCTATAAATAGAGGGGTGGAGGGAGGGCTGCAGCACCACATCCAAGGCGCAGCCCCTCCCCTCCCCAACACCTCTCCTCCTCCGCGTGAGCTTGGCGAAGCCCTGCCGGAGAACTGCCACTCCACCACCACCACGCCGTCGTGCTGCTGTTGGAGCCTTCTTCCTCAACCTCTCCCTCCTCCTTGCTGGATCAAGGCGTGGGAGACGTCACCGGGCTGCACGTGTGTTGAACACGGAGGCACCGTTGTTCGGTGCTTGGATCGGATTCTGCCACGATTTGAATCGCTATGTGTACGACTCCTCCAATCGCGTTCTTGCAACGCTTCCGCATCGCGATATTCAAAGGTATGAAGATGCACTCCCCTCTCGTTGCTAGTAAACTCCATAGATTGATCTTGGTGATGCGTAGATTTTTTTTAATTTCTGCAACGATCCCCAACACTTCGTAGGTCGACCTGAACACGTTCCGCACCAGAGTGGTACGGTAATCCTCTCCTGGAAGTCATGTTGTTAGACAACGGTGAACCTATGAAGAGCCCAGATTCCGATAAATGGCATAGGCCATGAAATATGAGATTGGATCCATGTATGAGAACAAAGTGTGGATTTTGGTTGACTTGCCCGATGATCGCCAAGCCATTGAGAATAAATTGATCTTCAAGAAGAAGACATACGCTGATGGTAAAATCACTGTCTACAAAGCTCGACTTGTCGCGAAAGGTTTTTGACAAGTTCAAGGGGTTGACTACGATGAGACTTTCTCACTAGTAACGATGCTTAAGTCTGTCCGAATCATGTTAGCAATTGCTGCATTTTATGATTATGAAATCTGGCAAATGGACGTCAAAACTGCATTCCTTAATGGATTTCTTAAAGAAGAGTTGTATATGATGCAACGAGAAGGTTTTGTCGATCCTAAGGTGCTAACAAAGTGTGCAAGCTCCAACGATCCATCTATGGACTGGTGCAAGCATCTCGGGTTGGAATATACGCTTTGATGAGGTGATCAAAGCATATGGTTTTATACGGACTTACGGTGAAGCCTGTATTTACAAGAAAGTGAGTGGGAGCTCTGTAGCATTTCTAATATTATATGTGGATGACATATTGTTGATTGGAAATGATATAGAATTTCTGGATAGCATAAAAGGATACTTGAATAAGAATTTTTCAATGAAAGACCTCGGTGAAGCTGCTTATATATTGGGCATCAAGATCTATAGGGATAGATCGAGACGCTTAATAGGACTTTCACAAAGCACATACCTTGACAAAGTTCTGAAGAAGTTCAAAATGGACCAGTCAAAGAAAGTGTTCTAGCCTGTGTTGTAAGGTGTGAAGTTGAGTCAGACTCAATGTCCGACCACGGCTGAAGATAGAAAGAAAATGGAAGTCATTCCCTATGCCTCAACCATAGGTTCTATCATGTATGCTATGCTATGTACCAGACTGGATGTGTGCCTTGCCATAAGTTTGGCAGGGAGGTACCAAAGTAATCCAGGAGTAGATCACTGGACAACGGTCAAGAATATCCTGAAATACCTGAAAAGGACCAAGGATATGTTTCTTGTTTATGGAGGTGACGAAGAGCTCGTCGTAAAAGGTTACATCAATGCTAGCCTCGACACTGATCCGGATGAATCTAAGTCACAAACCGGATATGTATTTATATTGAATGGTAGAGTTGTCAGTTGGTGCAGTTCCAAGCAGAGCATTGTGGTGGGATCTACATGTGAAGGAGAGTACATAGCTGCTTCGGAAGCAGCGCATGAAGGAGTCTGGATGAAGGAGTTCATGTCCAATCTGGGTGTAATAACCAGTGCATCGGGTCCAATGAAAATATTTTGTGACAACACTGGAGCAATTGCCTTAGCGAAGGAATCCATGTTTCACAAGAGAACCAAACACATCAAGAGACGCTTCAACTCCATTCGTGAAAAGGTCAAGGATGGAGACATAGAAATACATAAGGATCTGAATGTAGCAGACCCGTTGACTAAACCTTTTCCGCGAGCAAAACATGATCAACACCAAGACTCCATGGGTGTTAGATTCATTACTATGTAATCTAGATTATTGACTCTAGTGCAAGTGGGAGACTGATGGAAATATGCCCTAGAGGCAATAATAAGTTGTTATTATTATATTTCCTTATTCATGATAAATGTTTATTATTCATGCTAGAGTTGCATTGACCGGAAACTTAGATACATGTGTGGATACATAAACAAATACTGTGTCCCTAGTAAGCCTCTACTAGACTAGCTCGTTGATCAAAGATGGTTAAGGTTTCCTAACCATAGACATGAGTTGTCACTTGATGACGGGATCACATCATTAGGAGAATGATGTGATGGACAAGACCCATCCGTTAGCTAGCGTATGATCGTTCAGTTTATTGCTACTGCTTTCTTAATGCCAAATACATGTTTCTTTGACCATGAGATCATGCAACTCTCGGATACCGGAGGAATACCTTGTGTGTTATCAAATGTCACAACGTGACTGGGTGATCATAAAGATGCTCTATAGGTATCTCTGAAGGTGTCTGTTGAGGTGGCGTGAATCGAGATTGGGATTTGTCACTCTGTATGACAGAGAGGTGTCTCTGGGCCCTCTCGATAATACACATCATAAGAAGCTTGTAAGCAAAGTGACTAAAGAGTTAGTTGCAAGATGATGTATTACGGAACAAGTAAAGAGACTTGCCGGTAACGAGATTGAACAAGGTATGAAGATACCGACGATCGAATCTCGGGGAAGTAACATACCGACAGACAAAGGGAACAACATATGTTGTCATAAAAGTCCGACCGATAAAGATCTTCGTAGAATATGTAGGATCCAATATGGACATCCAGGTCCCACTATTGGTTATTGACTGGAGAGGTGTCTCGGTCATGTCTACATCATTCTCAAATCCGTAGGGTCCGCACGCTTAACATTCGTTGACGATATAGTACTATATGAGTTATGTGAGTTGATGACCGAATGTTGTTCGGAGCCCCGGATGAGATCACGGACATGACGAAGAGCTCCGAAATGGTCCGGAGGTAAAGATTGATATATATGACTATAGTATTTGGTCACCGGAAAGGTTTCAGAAGTACCAGGAATTTATCGGAGTGCCGGAAGGGGTTCCGGGAGGCCACCGGTAAGCGGTGGGCCTTATGGGCTAAGCGCAGGGGGGGAAGCACACCAGTCCACAAGGGGGCTGGCGTGCCCCTCCACCCCTGCCCACGCGCCAAGGAGGGAGGGAAAGGAAGGGGAGGCGCCCTAAGGCAGCCATCCCCGTTTCCTTTCCCCCCATGTTCAAGGGCTAGGCAGTCCTCTAGGGCAGCCGCTTGCCACTTGGGGGCACCCTAGGGCTGCCTCCTCTCCCCCTCCACATATATATATATATATATATATATATATATATATGAGAGGAGGGAGAGGGGCAACACACACCATGATTCTCTAGCTGTGTGCGGTGCCCCTCTCCCTCTAGTTCATCCTCGGTCATATTTTCCTAGTGCTCGGCAAAGCCGTGCGGAGATAGTTGCATCACCACAGTCACCACGCCGTCGTGCTGCCGGAACTCACCTACTACTTCACCTGTCTTGCTGGATCAAGAAGGCGAGGACGTCATCGAGCTGAACGCGGAGGTTCCGTACATTCGGTACTTGATCGGGCGGATCGTGAAAGTGTACGACTACATCAACCGCATTGATACACGCTTCCACTTAACGGTCTGCGAGGGTACGTAGACACACTCTCCCCTCTTCTGTGTGCGTAGATTTTTTTTGTTTTCCATGCAACGTTCCCCAACACATGTGGTATTCTAAATGTCCTACAAATTGGAGATCTTTAGGTACCCTCTAACAATTTTTACTTCAATCAAATGAACTAGATTTTCAATGAGCTTATCTGTTAAAAATGAAAATGTTTGAAGGGTAACCTTAAGGTCATCAATTGAACCCCTAGATGACATGACACTATTATCCTGTGTTTTTTTCATATTCGCATGTTATATATAACCAGCGATGATACCTTGTGCATTGCTACGGAAATTGGTTGCAGTTATTTCAATGAGGTTAGTTGTATGAAGCATTGGTGTTTGAATTAATTATGGGAATTGAAACTAAAACACATATAATTTATTGTATTTTACAATTATATAGCTATAGAATACTTATTCATTTTGAGTAACATGCACAGTGCATGTTAAAGTGTGTCTTTTTATATGCATGGTGGCATTCACTACAAAAAAATACACTTCCGTGATGATACGTGTTTGCCACAGTAGGTCACGTTTTCTGTCATGCATGTACATCCATGACGATTTTATGACAGAATCAAGATAGTCATACCTGTGCTGTCGTAGAAGTGTTCCATGACATTACCCAAATTATCATCACGGAAGTGTCCACTTCCATGACGATAAATGCCGCGTCATGGAAGTGCTTTCGTCAAGGGTGACCGACACGTGGCATCTGAAGGAAATATGCCCTAGAGGCAATAATAAAGTTGTTATTTATATTTCCTTATATCATGATAAATGTTTATTATTCATGCTAGAATTCTATTAACCGAAAACATGATACATGTGTGAATACATAGACAAAACATAGTGTCCCTAGTAAGCCTCTACTAGATTAGCTCGTTAGTCAAAGATGGTTAAGTTTCCTAACCATAGACATGTGTTGTCATTTGATGAACGGGATCACATCATTAGGAGAATGATGTGATGGAAAAGACCCGTCCGTTAGCTTAGCATAGTGATTGTTAAGTTTTATTGCTATTGCTTTCTTCATGACTTATACATATTCCTTTGACTATGAAATTATGCAACTACCGGATACCGGAGGAATACCTTGTGTGCTATCAAATGTCACAACATAACTGGGTGATTATAAAGATGCTCTACAGGTATCTCCGAAGGTGTTTGTTGGGTTGGCATAGATCGAGATTAGGATTTGTCACTCCGAGTATCGGAGAGGTATCTCTGGGCCCTCTCGGTAATGCACATCATAATAAGCCTTGCAAGCAATGTGACTAATGAGTTGGTTGCGGGATGATGTATTACAGAACGAGTAAAGAGACTTGCCGGTAACGAGATTGAACTAGGTATGAAGATACCGATGATCGAATCTCGGACAAGTAACATACCGATGACAAAGGGAATAACGTATGTTGTCATAACGGTTCGACCGATAAAGATCTTCGTAGAATATGTGGGAACCAACATGAGCATCCAGGTTCCGCTATTTGTTATTGACCTGAGAGGAGTCTTGATCATGTCTACATAGTTCTCGAACCCGTAGGGTCCGCACGCTTAACGTTCGATGACGATTTGTATTATATGAGTTATGTGATTTGGTGACCGAATGTTTTTTGGAGTCCCGGATGAGATCACGGACATGACGAGGAGTCTTAAAATGGTCGAGAGGTAAAGATTGATATATTGGATGATAGTATTCGGACACCGGAAGTGTTCCGGAATGTATCGGGTACATATCGGAGTACCGAAGGGGTTACCGGAACCCCCCGGGGGAAGATATGGGCCATAAGGGCCTTAGGAGGAAGCACACCAGCCCACATAGGGATGCCCCCCAAGCCGAATTGGATTAGGAGGAGCGGGCGGCGCCCTCTCTTTCCTTCTCCCCCTCTCTTCCCTTCTCCCCCTTCCGGTAAAGGAAAGGGGGAAGGCCGACTTGGACTAGGAGCCCAAGTAGGATTCCTCCTACTTGGGCGTGTCTAGGGCTGCCTCTCTCCCCCTCCCTCCTTTATATACGTGAGGAGGGGGCGCCTAGAACACACATCAAACATTGTTAGCTGTGTGCGGCGCCCCCCTCCACAGTTTACGCCTCCTGTCATATTCACGTAGTGCTTAGGCGAAGCCCTGCGCGGATCACTTCACCATCACCGTCACCACGCCGTTGTGCTTACGGAACTCTCCCTCGACAATTTGCTGGATCAAGAGTTCAAGGGACGTCATCGAGCTGAACGTGTGTAGAACTCGGAGGTGCCATACGTTCGGTGCTTGATCGGTCGAAACGAGAATAAGTTCGACCACATCAAAAGCGTTGTCAAACGCTTCCGCTTTCGGTCTACGAGGGTACGTGGACACACTCTCCCCCTCTCGTTGCTATGCATCTCCTAGATACACTGGTGCACGTCGGTCCTAAGCAAACGGTTTAAAGCCCCTTTCCGCGACGGCATTTGGAACTGTCGCCAAGTGAGTGTGGGCGATAGGGGGGTCCTTCCCACACGACCCAGAAACTGTCGGGGATAGGGCCCCTACAGTACTCCTACTCATTTCTGCTCGCATTGCCATCGCAGTCGGTATTCTGTGGAGCTACGTTTACGATGTGTGGCCCATCACAAACGGTTCACTATTATAGAACGTGTATGATCCGCGGCCCATCACAAACGGTTCACCGTTAAGAAGATTAGCTAATCGTCGTACGAGTGTCGGACAGGATTACGACAACTATCGCACAGTTATTCTGTAGTGCAATGTTTATGATGCATACTTCATCAGAAACAGTTCATGGTTGCAAATCGTGTACGATAAGGCAACTAACACAAACGTTTAGTTTGCCCGCACCGTTTGTGATATTGTCTGACATCGCACACGCTTTGCAAACGGCAACTGTGTGCATGCTTGCACATCTTTCCTCTCTGTGAACCGTCTCGGATTATGGTGCATATCGCAAACGTTTGTGTTTTACCAACCGTGTGTGCCGTAACAACCTGGAGAGCGTAATTTAATTGCTGCTTTTCCAAATTGTACCGGATTTGGATTTGAATTTGAATGTATGCTACAACTTTATTCATATCCATCAGGTTCAAACAACCAATGCATTATTCAATTCATAGGTACATATGTTCAAGAATTACATAAGAACCAAATAAAGAATGATGAACCACAGTTGTATACTTGTACTATTAATGACAGTAAAGAAAGAGGCGAAATATATTCTGGTTGCTGAACAAGGTGAAGCGGAATGCCCATATTGTGCCCTCCTCCATGCAGAAGGCACGCACGACTCTAGTCCAACCCCTTGTGATGGACGACCACCCATCCTTCATGGTCTTCATGAAAACATCTACATAATCATCGTGTTCTGGTAGAAATACTTTAACCTTTGCATGCCCACCAATCATGTAGTTTGAGAGGTAATCTTGAGTAAACTGCTTTGGCAACCACTACAAAGGAATAAGATTTCAGACATTGTCATCTAACCCAACTCATTATGGGCAGTAAAAAGAAGGCTGCCGAGTTCTTACTTACCATCCTGCAGTTCGCTGTTGTCTTGGATAAAGTGTAAACAAAAAGTTTAATTGCCATCGTTGGACCCATTTTACTAACAATCTTTATCAGCTTCCTCACTTGATGCTGGTTCATCGATATCTCATTGCCCCATACGCAGAAAGGGTCGAAACGCGGATCTTTACCAATGACATATGTACCTAAAATCACCAAGTTAATATTAGAAGCTAAACAGCAATTGCACAATGATGTAGTACAACACTCTTTTATAATATGTCTATATACATCCGTATGTGGTAGTCCATTTGAAATCTCTAAAAAGACAAATATTTAGGAACGAAGGGAGTATCTTATAACATCCAATATACTCAAATATTAGATGAATTAACATCTTATATTATGGGCCGGAAGGAGTTTAGTTCATTCTTACAAATTATCTGCTGCTGTATCCACGGGTTACAGTTAGTTTGAGCTAGTTCGGGCTCAAATAGCCCTAAAGTATATCTAAACATGAGGGCTAGTTTGAGCTAGTTGCATCTATAACCCACCCAAAAAAACTAGTATCCAACCCAAGAGGTGCTAATTGGTGCTAGTTCTCCTAGTGCATTTATTGTCAATCTAACCCCGCCATCCAAACAACTCTTCGGATGGAGTTAGTTCAGGGTTAGTAATGAGCTAGAAACTAACTCTAACCTCTAGCTAAGTTGAGTATCCAAACAGGGCTGTGTTGTTGCTGTTGCTGCTGCTGCTCTTCTACGTATACCTAGACATCATTAGAACATTAATGTAACACTCTTCCTTGTTGCTATGTAGCCTAGGATTGCATATTTAGACATTAAGTACAGTGCATGTTGCTATGTAGCCTCAGATATATTACATATGGCCCTAGTTAACCTAAGGAAAAATGGGTTGCAAATATATTCAGTTAAAAGTCCGATTCACCGATTAGTCCCTTATCAGCCGCCGGCCTATATGGTACCAGCTACGGATATCCTGAACAGTGAGCAGATATAAGCCATGGGATGAAACTAACCTCGATGGAAAACAGCAGTCGTTCCCAAAATTGTCCTGTGTAGGTACATCAAGAAGCATGTTAAGCACAACAGGCTAAACATCAACCAAAATTACACATGGCAGACAAAATAATCTCCAAAAGATAGCTTCAGTGTGCGGGTTTAAGCATGCTAGTAAAGCAAAACAAGTGGAAAGGTGTGCTAACTGCAACAGGCCTAACATTTAACAACAAGCAAACATGGTCAATCAAACTGGTATTGTGCCGGTCTAAGTACACTGGTTATGGTTAAACAAAAATGGAAAGGCGTGTTAACTACAAGATGCAGCAACCAAATGTAGTCATTCATAGTGGTATTGTTGAAACTGGTACTGATGAAATTGAACTGCACAGTTCATACTTGCACATATAGAACATCACATTGTGAATAACTGGAATAAACAAGGCATACTACGAACAACCAAAGATAGCATTTGAAATTGAACATATGCTAACTACAAACAACCGAACAATCAAAAAACTTTAAAAGAGGCATATGCTAGCTATAACAGGCTTAACAGCAAGCAAATACATGCATTCCTATCGGTATGTTTAAAACTGGATTGATGAAATGTACTGCACAGTAAATAATTGCACATATAGAGCATCACATTGTGAACAACTGAAATAAACAAATCATGGGTTTCCTCACTTGTCACAGATGGGCTCGCTCCCGTGGGAAGAGCACGGACCCTGGATGAGCTCCCTGTTGTCGCAGATGGGCTCCTTCCCCTTGGAAGAGCTTGGCTGTAGGGTGCCCTCCCTGATGTCGCAGACGGGCGCTTTCCCCTTGGAAGAGCATATGGGCTCTTTCCCCTTGGAAGAGCCGAATAGGGTGCCCTCCTCGTGGTCGCTGTCAATGAGTTCTGACTTGGAAGCTGTGGATCCCAAGCCAGTGTCGCAGAACGTGTCTTTCAGAAATGACAAAAGGGGCTTGATGGCGATGTAGAATGGCAAATTGTTGACAGCGAGCCAGAGGAGATCAGTGGCGGGGACATGGATGAGATCGACGGCGGTTGAACCCGAGGGGTTGGGGGCGGGCCACTTAACCTGTGACACAACCCGCCTTAGGGTGTCGCTGTCGATGACCTCGATGTCGTAGCCGGCGGACGAGACATGCCCGCATACTCTAGCCCGCTGCTTGAGTGTCTGCAGCCAGTAATGGTCGTCAGCTTCCTCGGCGACGTCGGGCGAAGAGACCGCTATACACCTCTTTTGGGCCAGTCGCTCCTCGAGCTCCATGGGGAGCGTAGCCGGGCTTAGGCTGCAACGCTCTAGAGTGGGGGATGGGGATCTGTGGGAAAGGGGGCGTTTGGCAGGCGTCATCTAAGAAACTCAGGGCGGCCTGGGTATGGAGATCGATGGGTAAGCTGCACGGGCAAACCGGCAGATGTTGACAATGGAGGCCTTGTGGCGGCAGCGGCGGCAGGGACTTTGCTAGGGTTTCGAGCGAGGGAGGGTGTGTGTGTGTGTGCGCATGCCCGATGAGGTTTTGGTGTGTGTGTGTGTGTGGAGGGGGGGCGGGGTGTTTGAGGAAATGATGCGGGTACTGAAAATTTTACTACGCGGGAGTCAAACGCGGGAGTGAAATGTCGGGCTATTGAAAATTTTGATGATAGTGCATCGCACACGGTCCGGAGATAACAACCGTGTGTTATGAAAAAGAAAAACCCTCGAGGCGGGCAGATATTTTCGATGCAGGCGGGATTGGGAACAAGAAACATCGCACACGGTCCGGAGATAACAACCGTGTGTTATGAAACAGAAAAACCCTCGAAGCGGGCAGATATTTTTGAGAGGGGGAGCCTCGTGGAGCCCAATGTACTATGCGGATGTGTGCGTGACAGGTGCACCGGCGTGGCACATGGTTAGTTTGAGTGAACCGTGTCTGTTGTGTCATCCGACTTGTCTAATGTTCATAAATTTGGCGAAAAATGACGTGGGAGAGGGTCAGAACACGAACACACTTGCATGTGGACCAAATTTATGTATCAAAAGGGTGGTTTGATTTTAAAATACCAAATGCAACTTTGATGTGGCACCTCTCTCGCAAAGCGCACGGTATTCCTTGCCCCCACCCCCCCTCGTGTCGGCACGAAGGGAATCCTAAGCTATGAATGCATGCCCCCTCCCCCTCAACCGAGGTTCACCTAGCAAAGTGCGAAGTAGCTAGCAGCCCCCCTCCTCCCTCGTGTCGGCACGAAGGGAATCCTAAGCTATGTATGAATGCATGCCCCCCAACCGAGGTTCACCGTAGCAAACTGCGAAGTAGCTAGCAGCCCCCCTCCCTCGTGTCAGCACGAAGGGAATCCTAAGCTATGATGCATGCCCCCCAACCGAGGTTCACCTACCAAAGTGTGAAGTAGAGCTAGCAGCCCCCCTCCCTCGTGTCGGCACGAAGGGATTCCTAAGTTATGAATGCATGCCCCCCCAACCGAGGTTCACCTAGCAAAGTGCGAAGTAGCTAGCAGCCCCCTCCCTCGTGTCGGCACGAAGGGAATCCTAGCTAAGCTATGAATGCATGCCCTCCCCCCCAACCGAGGTTCACCCTAGCAAAGTGCGAAGTAGCTAGGAGCCACCCCTCCCTCGTGTCGGCACGAAGGGAATCCTAAGCTATGAATGCACATGCCCCCCCAACTGAGGTTCACCTAGCAAAGTGCGAAGTAGCTAGCAGCCCCCCTCGTGTCGGTACGAAGGGAATCCTAAGCTATGAGCATGCCCCCCTCCCCCCCAACCGAGGTTCACCTAGCAAAGTGCGAAGTAGCTAGCAGCCCCCACCCCCTCGTGTCGCCATGAAGGGAATCCTAATTAAGCTATGAATGCATGCCCCCCCAACCGAGGTTCACCTAGCAAAGTGCGATGTAGCAACCCCCCCCCCCCACTTTCAGTTGGCGGGCCATAGAGGCATATATCTCACCAAGATGGATCATAAAACAGACCAAGAATAATCCACCTTGGTCGTACAACCTCTCTCTTGTTGTTGGTCAAAGTGATGGCCGTCCATGCGACCCTAAAGATGGGCTAGCTCACCAATAATCACGCAAGTAGCTAGTCCCCGAAGACAACCACTGCATGCGTGTGGCCCAAACATATGTATGGAGAGGTGTGTTTTGAGTAACAATGAACAACTTTGATGTGGCACCGTGATTTCGAACTAGAAATCCCCACACTGAGTGAGGGTTAGGTTTGACGATGCATATGTATGTTACACCACACTTCAAGCCAACGACGGGGATTCATATATGCGCTCAAACTTAATTAGGTCTGAATCTCACCATTACCTATACTACGATAACACAAACCAAATTAAGAATCCGCCATGGTAACCTATCTTGTTGTTGGTCAAGGTGATCATGGATGTCCACGCTGGCCCACGAATATATAGGCTTGTCGCCGATGACCACGCGAGGGAGTGTATCGTTCGAAGGCAACCACTACATGCATATGTATGGAGGTGATGCGTGCATGCATGTTTGAATACACAACATTGATCTGGCGCGTGTGTCAAAAATCATACACTAGCTCCCCACACAGAGCGAGATCGGTTCATGATGGTGTCGTTGTACTAGCCACTTTGACTCGATGGGAGGGATTCATGCGTACACATGCATGTGTGTGTGCTTAAAGTGTATCATGCATGTCATCCTAGAGCAAAAATAATAATCCCCTCCTAAGTCAAATTAACCTCTCTTGTTGTCAGGCAAAAAGAAGTGATGGACCAAGCGGGCCCACAGATGGAAAGCATCGATACCGCTGATAACCGCTTAAGTGGGTGTGAGAGGACAACCACCACCGCTTTGCATGTGGGCCAAACATATATATGTTGAATACCCAAAATGCACAACTTTGATGTGCCACATGCCTCAAAAACCATAACCCATGCACCCACACAGAGCGAGGTTCATATCAAGCGTACTACATATGATGGTCCCCTTCCCCCCTCTTCACCGCATACTATATGCTCCTGCCGTAATATATGTACAACCCAAAAGAATCCTCATCGATGGTGAAATTAATTAACCTCTCCTGATGTAGGTCAAAGTGATGCATGCATGCATGCATCGATGATGGCCCCGTGGGCCCATAGATGGAAGCATCACACGTGAGTGTCCTAGCTAGGATATATATGCATGTGGCCCAAAAAGGTGTTGTGTGATGTTTGAATAACCAATTTCACAATTTTGATGTGGCACATGCCTCGGTAACCAAAAATTCCCGACACTGAGTGAGGTGTACTTGTTCACTAACGCATACGTATAGTATATATGCTAGTCCCCTCCCACCTCTTCGACGCGTACTATATACCACCATAACACAAACAAAAAAGATTCTACCTTGCTGGTCAAATTAACATCACTGCCGGCTGTTCGTCAAAGTGATGGACGACGACCTCGCGGGCCCACAGAAAGCGTCACACGCGAGAATCGAGTGTCGTGTAGGACAACCATCGACTGCATGTGGCCAAAACATTTATGTATGAAAGGGTTGTGTAATGTTTTAAATAACGATTTCACGACTCTGATGTGGCATAGCCTGCCTAACAAAACGGCCAACCCACACGGTGGCTCACAACTCGTAGTGTACTGCGAGCCACCCGCCACCCCCAGACGCACACACCCATGTTGGTAATCGTAGCATAATTTTAAAATTTTCCTACGCTCACCAAGATCCATCTATGGAGTATACTAGCAACGAGGGGAAAGGAGTGCATCTACATACCCTTGTAGATCGCGAGCGGAAGCGTTCCAATGAACGTTGTCGACGGAGTCGTACTCGCCGTGATTCAAATCACCGATGACCGAGTGCCGAACGGACGGCACCTCCGCGTTCAACACACGGACGGTGCAGTGACGTCTCCTCCTTCTTGATCCAGCAAGGGGGAAGGAGAGGTTGATGGAGATCCAGCAGCACGACGGCGTGGTGGTGGATGTAGCGGGTCTCGGCAGGGCTTCGCCGAGCTTCTGCGAGAGGGAGAGGTGTAGCAGGGGAGGAGGGAGGCGCCCAAGGCTGTTGTACTGCTGCCCTCCCTCCCCCCTTTATATAGGCCTCCTGGGAGGGGGGGGGGCGCCGGCCAGGAGCCCATCTGGATGGGGGGCGGCGGCCAGGGGGGTAACTTACCCCCCAAGTCAAGTGGGGCGCCCCCCCACCCTAGGGTTTCCAACCCTAGGCGCAGGGGGGAGGCCCATGGGGGGCGCCCCAGCCCACTATGGGCTGGTTCCCTTCCCACTTCAGCCCATGGGGCCCTCTGGGACAGGTGGCCCCACCCGGTGGACCCCCGGGACCCTTCCGGTGGTCCCGGTACAATACCGATAACCCCCGAAACTTTCCCGGTGGCCGAAACTGGACTTCCTATATATAATTCTTCACCTCCGGACCATTCCGGAACTCCTCGTGACGTCCGAGATCTCATCCGGGACTTCGAAAAACTTTTGGGTTTCCGCATACTCATATCTTTTCAACCCTAGCGTCACCGAACCTTAAGTGTGTAGACCCTACGGGTTCGGGAGACATGCAGACATGACCGAGACGCCTCTCCGGTCAATAACCAACAGCGGGATCTGGATACCCATGTTGGCTCCCACATGTTCCATGATGATCTCATCGGATGAACCACGATGTCGAGGATTCAATCAATCCCGTATACAATTCCCTTTGTCAATCGGTATGTTACTTGCACGAGATTCGATCGTCGGTATCCCAATACCTTGTTCAATCTCGTTACCGGCAAGTCTCTTTACTCGTACCGCAATGCATGATCCCGTGACTAACGCCTTAGTCACATTGAGCTCATAATGATGATGCATTACCGAGTGGGCCCAGAGATACCTCTCCGTCACACGGAGTGACAAATCCCAGTCTCGATCCGTGCCAACCCAACAGACACTTTCGGAGATACCCGTAGTGCACCTTTATAGTCACCCAGTTACGTTGTGACGTTTGGCACACCCAAAGTACTCCTACGGTATCCGGGAGTTGCACGATCTCATGGTCTAAGGAATAGATACTTGACATTGGAAAAGCTCTAGCAAACGAAACTACACGATCTTTTATGCTATGCTTAGGATTGGGTCTTGTCCATCACATCATTCTCCTAATGATGTGATCCCGTTATCAATGACATCCAATGTCCATAGTCAGGAAACCATGACTATCTGTTGATCAACGAGCTAGTCAACTAGAGGCTTACTAGGGACACGTTGTGGTCTATGTATTCACACATGTATTACGATTTCCGGATAACACAATTATAGCATGAACAATAGACAATTATCATGAACAAAGAAATATAATAATAACCATTTATTATTGCCTCTAGGGCATATTTCCAACAACCCACACACACACCGCGAATCCACCGCAACTACGATGCATGTTAAATTAATTATCCCGCGGTGAACATACATGTTACCAAAGGAGGGACGTTTTAATTTCAAAAAAAACACATAGATCATTAAGACGTTTTAGTACATTGATTGATTGATTTTCTATGGGTATAATGTGCAAAAATCAAATTTGAGCTACATGCACACGTGACAGTGCACCTAAATGGATTGCAAAAACACATCGGTCTCACTGGGTGCATGTTTACTCCCCGTGCAACAAATTTCAAACATTGAGAATCTTGATTTTTAAATTCTAGTACATCCAAAACTTATTTGAAGTTCATGAAACTTAGCGTGTTGTCATATGGACACCAATACAAAGTGGCATTGTACGTTTTTTTGTCAAATTTGAGACCAGTTTTGATGTAATCTTTATCTAATTACAGACGGGAGATTATTAATAATTGGGAACCAATATCCCAAACGGATTATTTATTCGAACCGTGAGCGTTCGACCAACAATGGATACATGCCATGCTTCGGTTAAGCAATAAAGCGGCAACATTAATCATCCAAATAGAAAAACAATATACGTGCCGCCGTGCGACCCGTGTGGCGTGCGAGCAGGCGTGAGTTGACGGGACGCATGCGACCAGTCCGCCGCGCAGGCAGACGGGGAGGCGTGCGTGCAGGTGTGTGAATTGACGGAGGCGTGCTCGCTGCGCAGTGTCATCGGGAGGCGTGCGGGTAGCTGTGTGAAACTTTGGTAGGCATGCCAGCAGTCCGGTACGTAGGCTCACCGGGAGGCGAGCCATCGGTTTGACCGCCGCCCACCTCTCTCCCACTACTCCATATTAATGGTGCGCCCGAGCGGCCGCACCCCCCATCCTCGCTATGCACACACAATCCTCTCTCTCCGCTTGCATCCTCGACGCCGCTCTCAGTCCTCAAAGCCGTCAGTGTATGAGGATGCCGCCGAAGCGCCCCATCGGAGGGAGTGGCGACGCCGGGGCTGCTAAAGCACCGGAGCATGGCATGGAGATGGAGACAGAGGTTGCCGTCACCGCCGGTGAGTTATCGCTGCACCCTGACGTCGTCGACGGCGTCGAGCTTCCACAGCCGGAGGCGGAGTTCCACACCGACTCCGACGACCACTCCGGCGACGACTCCGACGACCACTCCGACGACGACTCCGACGACTACGGGCACTTGGTTAGTCATCTATACCCATTTATGTGTCAAATAGATCATAGGGTTTCTCTGGTTACTCCTGCCTCGCCCTTTTTGGAATAGAAATCCTGTGGTTATGTTCTCCCAATCCATGAAATCTGAGTAAGTTTCGTTAGATCCGTGTAGTGTATTGATTGTTTGAATGGTACAGGTGATAAGTGATTAGTTGTTTCATCTCTGCAAATGATTTCTGCTAGTAATCCGACTAGGGTTAGTGTTCGTGCTAATAATTCCTATCCAGGACTTGACAATTGATTTTGAATGACCTACATATGTTTGTGCCATTATTTTCTTCAAGATTGGTCTGTACATAGATGATTGTGCTTAAAAATCGAACCATAATCTCTGGATATGTATAAATAAATAGCCATAAATTCCTAATCCTACTTCACGGCATGTAATCAGTGATTTTATGCCAAATTTGTTTTACTATTTGTATAGGCGATATCTGACGATGTGGACAGCGAGGGTGAAGATGCCCAGAGGAGGTACAAGAGGCGAATCCTGAGGGAGCTTTATGCGGGAATGCATAACAGGCGTATTAGGACCCGGAAAGACGGCTATGGATGCCCATTTTGCAACCACAAGATTCATGACGCGTATCTAAGTGTTCTGGCGCATGCAAGAGGACGGGCCGTTGGCTCCTTCAAGCAGAAGTATTCTCGTAGGGTGGCACACGACGCGTACGCCGAGTACCTGGAGAAGCTTCAGGATCGTGCCGGCCGCATGTGAGATGAGATGTGGGATGGATCGAACTATGTACGCTTGAGTATGCTTAATGACGGTTGAACTATGTACTTATGGTTGAACTATGCTTATGTACGTGTATGCTTATTATCTATGTCTGAGTATGTTAAATATTTCGCCAAATTTTGGTAAAAATTACAATGGGGGACCAATAAACCCTCACCATCCCCACGTCAAAAAAACCCTCACCCCGCCCGCCACCCCCTCGGCCCCTCCGGTACGTTCCCCATTCACACCTGCACAAGCTCCTCCACGTCTATGCACCGCCTATCGCGGCGGTAAACACTTAGCTCGACACCTGCTGCCGCCGCCAGGCTGCCGGCAAAGCCCACCGCATTTCGCCACTTCCGCTTGCCGCCGCCTATCGCCATCGACTTTCTCGACGCTGCTCGCGGTCAACCCAGCTCCGCTCGGTTGGGGAATCTGCCGTACTGAGGGTTCTTTCTCATGGACGACAAGGTAACTAATTTAATGAGATATTATCTCATCTCTTATCCTAGTTCATCTGCCTCCTTTAATCACCCGGCGGAAATCACCGTGAATTCATTTTTATCCGAGCTGATTTGATGGTTTTCTTTCATTCATAGAATGTACAGTGCACCGACACTTCAGGACTTGGCGACCGCCGCCTGAGATTCCATCTAATCGTACCAGATAACTTGAGGACGCATGCGGTAAGTTCAATCTCACCCTAAATCGGTTGGCATGGCCTACTTTCCTGAATATATTCTAAATATTGCTACATTTGGATAAAAGGTGCCACATGCACCATATACGTCAAAGGGGATTTCCCCCTCTTCTTTCTATATTAGGCAAATTAATAATGTATTGTTCTTTCGATTACTCTCATATTTCAATAACATCATGTTTACCCTATCTGTTTAATTATAGACTTTTGTCCTTCGATTTCAACTGCAGTACAGTTCTTTCAATTTGGGCCCATATTTGCATGTTACCATATTTTCTTTAACAATCCTACCATTTTCTGCAGGACATCCCTCGCTATGCAACAGATTATGTACTGCACAATTTTCCCTTTACATACATCAAGGCTCCATGAATGTCATACTGCACACAAACCATGGATTTACAATCATTGCTACTATAAGACTTGATGAACGTGGTGACTCCTATTTTGGAACTGGCTTTTGGAATGAAATTGCAAAGTTTTATGTACTGAAAGCTGGCACTAAAATTGCACTGCACATAGAAGGGCCTGGTCATGAGATATATGCTAACTTCCCCGACAAAATCATCCGTACAGACTTTGTTCGAAGTAAGTTTTCTTTTCAACTATCTGCATATGTTGACTTACCCAGCAATGTCAAATGAATTGTGTAGTATTTAAGCAACCAATTGTTATTCCCTTATCTTACTATATTCCTACCTAATAATTTCTAGTTACCAATACACTTTTCTATTGCCCTGTTTTAACTAAATATTTCCTGTACTCCCATTTCTATCAGAAAGCGCCGCTGACAAGGAGACTCCGGAGGTGGAGAACGGGGCTGCCAACAAGCGGAGGCGGGGCGAGCTAGAACCGCAAGCGACTCCAGCAGGCCTAGACTTAATTAGCAGCCTCCCCGATGATATGTTGAGAGTCATCATCTCCCTCCTCCCAATCAAATATGGGGCGTGGACAACCCTCCTTTCCCGGCGGTGGCGCCCCCTATGGAACTCCAGCCCTCTCGAACTCATCGACACCCACGAGCTCTGCCATGGCTATCGCAAAATCTTGGATGCGTTCTCCAAGATCCTTGGCAGTCACCTTGGCCCAACCAAAGGCCTTAGAATGGGCAAGTTCCGTTCCAACGGCAAGGACCGAGCCAAGCTTGACGACTGGTTCCAATCCCCCGACTTTTGATGATGGGCATATGCGGTCGTTGCCAACGTCCGCACTCCGCCTCGCGCCCATGCTGCGCGTCGCCAAGTTCAGGAACTGCCATTTCCCGCCCCTTAATGACGCGCCCGCTCTTATTCTACCATGACTGAAGCACCTCGAGCTCGTCGCCGTCTGCCTCTCAAAGGGTGACATGGAGCGCCTGCTCTGTGGTTGTACTGCACTCGAGTACTTTCGTCTTCAGGAGATCAATGGGTTGAGTACCTTCCACATCACCTCCATGACTCTCCGGACTATTTATGTGTGTTGCTGGTGCGGCAGGAAGACATCACAAAAGGTGGACCACGGTATGGTCATCCAGGACACCCTGCACTTGAGAGATTACTTGTAGTTGATCAAGAAGGTCCAACAAGAATCAATGTCATTTCTACGCTGAAATTGACAGTGGTGGGCTACTCGTCTGACAAATACTCCGAACTTGTTATTGGATCCACACCCGTCCAGGTACAACAGCTGCCTTCTACCTCTCCTTCTACAAATTAACATTATTTCTAATTTTGAAGATGTTTGTTCGTCTATCATTCAGAAAATGATTCTGACAAGCTTGACCCCGAAACTGCGCATAGTGAAGGTCTTGGCACTAGAATTTATCGGGCCCGACCTGGAGCAAGTTGTCAGTTTCCTGAGATGCTTTCCGTGCCTAGAGAAGCTATATATCGAGGTGATGTTCCTTTCCTGTTAAATGTTAACCATAAGGGAGTTCAATTTGTGACACCTTTTTCCAAGTTTATAATGACAATGTACTACGATTTCTGAAGGTTCTTTTCGAGGATTTCAGTACATACATGCCCCCATATTGGTTGCTTGATCCATATGGTTACAATCAATAAGCATTTCTCCTTTGGATTCATCTGTACTAGTTTTCTTAGGGAACTTTTCATCCACTCCAACCTCTTGTGAAGAAGGCTACATTTTTCTAGAATGTAATCAAATGCCCATGTTAATCATCTCAGATCAAAGATGGCATGTTAGTGCATTTTACAAATCCTGCAAACCAAATAGCTAGGCCTGTAGTAATGTTCAAAACTGCATGTAGGCACTAACACGTTTTCTTCTTTTGCAGATAAGATTAGGCCTAGTGGTGGATAATGTGATACAATATAACAATCACGTCGAATGCCTAGATCTGCATCTCTCAGAAATTACTTTGAACTCCTACCAAGGGACCTTACCGGAGATTATATTTGCCAGGTTCTTTGTTCTCAGAGCAAGGGTGTTGAAGGAAATGAGGTTGCCCTACATTTATTTTGCCAAAATGAATGGTCTGTTGATCAGCGCCGGCGCCTGCGGAAGAATGGTGTAGGCTCCAAAAATGCTGAATTTCATTTTGGAACTTCAGATGACAGAGTAATCGGAAGTCATCGGGTCAACCCCATACATGAATTCTCAGTGGCTGGCCCCTTTGCAAAAATTGTGAGGTTTCGAAGCCAGACTTAGAAGTGGTGATATTAATTTCAACCTCTCTGATATCCATGTTCAGCGCATCAGCGCGAGCGTTTGCAGCTGATGAGCTGAATTTCATTTCTAATATCAGCTTGAACCTTGTAATCTTCGAATTTGAGCCATATAACTCTGGGATTTGAACCTTGTAACATTTCGAGCTTTTGTGGTACAATCGTTGAAATGGCATCGTATGAGACTCGTATATTGCTAGCACTATTTTGACCTTAATATGCAATGGTCTTAGATTTTATTAACCATTCTCGAATCTGTTTACCTTGTCGATCTCACAACACACGATCTGTATAGCTAACTTGACTGCGATCTTCGGCATTATTGCACACAGTTGGTTTCTTCCACCGTGTGCACTGTAGAGCGCAGAATTAATTATCGCACTCGAGTGTCCATCGTCATCACCCTTCTGTGTAACTTTGACCTCATCACCCAAGGGTAAACTTATGACCGAAGTCATTCCACACACTTCGTTTTTGCAAAGCTTTTTGCCAATAAACGCCCATGATTTGTCCCTCTTCTAGCCGACGCGTGGCCAAACTAGCCGGGCGGGAAGCTTGCGCGGTAAACAGCGTGGTAGCGCGGGAACAGGCTCACCGACGATACGTTTTGGCGCCTATTCAAGCCCACGCCTGGGGTGCGGTGTTGTCAAGCATGCACTGGATTCTGGAATCCTCCGCTATGAATGCCGTGACAAGACGTGACGATTACAGGCTGGCCGGCCCCCATTTATTACAACGGCCATTTAACCTACCCTTGTGTCTTTTCAACCTTTCGATCGCGCCCCACCATTGCAAGAAGCACACCCACCACGAGAAATTCTTAGAGGGTATCCTGCGCAGCTCTAACGGCGCTCCGAGCGGCTACCGACGACGAGCAGCAGTTCACCATGCGTGCCGTGGTGGACACCCACAGAAGGTTCATGGACCTCTCGGTGGTGTACACCAACGATCCGGTCTGGGTCGAGCACTCCATCCACATCATGGAGCTGTTGCTTGCCGAGGAGAAGTACAAGGTGGTCGGGTTCGACCTCGAGTACACCCGCACTCGTGCCGGGTCTCGTCCCAAGGTCGCTGTCGCCCAGATGTGCGTGCGCCACCACGTCCTCGTCTACCACTACTGCCTGGCCACAAGGCCTTGCGAGCGTTTCGCCAGGTTTGTCAACAGCCCCCACTACATGTTCGCTACGGTGGACATCACCAACGATGTAAAGGCACTCGAGAGTTCGGGCATCGCCTGCCAGAATCTTGTCGACATCCAGGACCAATACAAGATCCGGGGCAGCAAGGAGCATAAGAAGGACTCACTGGTTCACCTCGCCGAGGCCATCATCGACCCCTACTATAGAGACATGAAGGATTCGTGCAACAAGGACAAGCGTGCCTGGCACTCGGCCTGAATGGAGAAACTCGAGAAAGCTCACGTCGTGTACGCGGCCAAGGAGGCGTACACGAGCTACGACATGTACAGGCGAATCTTTGACATGAGGAAGTGCCTCCTTCCCCAAAACGGCCAGGGATCCAGCCGGAAGCAGAGCAATGGCAAGCGTCGTCGCAACAATAAGTAGATGATTAGATCCTCTTTTCTCCTACTTTAGTATGCATGTAATTGCTTACTTTGGTGCGTGGAAATGTTATGTGTGTAGTCACTTGTGTAATTGTATGCTTAATTTGGTTATGCAATGCTGTCTTTTTAACTATATATGTTGATTCTCTGTAGACAGAGCATAGATGGTGTGCGGACAAAGAAAATCACATCGCACACGGACTAAACAATGGAACCCGTCGGTGATGTTTTCATCAATCACTCACAATTGTATACCAGCAATCGTTTGCTCACAACACACACGGCTTGTTAGCAGTAATCGTCTGTGTTCTTATCAGTCTTTGCACACGTTTCTGATTACAGACCTGTTTGCCTCTTATCACACACATCTTGTTCATTTGAACCGTTTCTGTTCTCATGTCTCAACGCAAACAGTTCATCCGAGTGAACCGCATGCCGTATATCGCACACACCTTTGATCTTGCTGACCGTTTCTTTTGTGTTGCCTAATCACAAACAGTTCATCCGAGTGAACCATATGCTGTACATCGCACACACCTTCATCTGTCTGCCCGTTTCTTTTGTTCCTCCTCATCGCAAACGGTTGATTGAATTGAACCGTATGCCCTGCATCACACACACAACTAAAATCTGAATCGTGTTTGATGCATCCTCCATCGCAAATGTTTTGCACCTTTTTTGACGGTTATTTTACACCACCGTTTGCGATTATGGCATCGCACACAGTTTCGTCGAAGGGTCTCTGATCGTAGTGTCGCGTTAGCAGCATCCCGCAGTAGTGATAGATCTTGCGTGAACGTAGGAATATTTTGAAATTGCATGCTACGTTTCCTAATAGTGCCATCCGAGCCAGGTCTATGCGTAGATGATATGCACGAGTAGAACACAAAGAGTTGTGGGCGGTGATAGTCATACTACTTACCACCAACGTCTTATTTTCATTCGGCGGTATTGTTGGATGAAGCGGCTCGGACCAACCTTACATGACCACGTTCATGAGACCGGTTCCACCAACAGACATGCAACTAGTTTTGCATAAAGGTGGCTGGTAGGTGTCTGTTTCTCCAACTTTTGTTGAATCAAATTTGACTACGGCCGGTCCTTGTTGAAGGCTAAAACAGCAAACTTGACGAAACACCGTTGTGGTTTTTATGCGTAGGTAAGAACGGTTCTTACTAGAAGCCCGTAGCAGCCACGTAAAACTTGCAAAAACAATGTAGAGGACGTCTAACTTGTTTTTGCAGGGCATGTTGTGATGTGATATGGTCAAGACATGATGTGATATACGTTATTGCATGAGATGATCATGTTTTGTAAAATTTATCGGCAACTGGCAGGAGCCTTATTGTTGTCGCTTTATTGTATGAAATGCAAACACCATGTAATTGCTTTACTTTATCACTATGCGTTACCGATAGTTGTAGAAGAAATAGTTGGCGAGACGACCACGACGCTACGATGGAGATCAAGGTGTCAAGCCGGTGATGATGGAGATCATGATGATGCTTTGGAGATGGAGATCAAAGGCACAAGATGATGATGGCCATATCATGTCACATATTTTGATTGCATGTGATGTTTATCTTTTATGCATCTTATTTTGCTTAGTACGACGGTAGCATTATAAGATGATCCCTTACTAAAATTTCAAGGTATAAGTATTCTCCCTGAGTATGCACCGTTGCGATAGTTCGTCGTGCTGAGACACCACGTGATGATAGGGTGTGATAGGCTCTACGTTCACATACAATGGGTGCAAGACAATTTTGCACATGCGGAATACTTGGGTTAAACTTGACGAGCCTAGCATGTAGAGACATGGCCTCGGAACACTAGAGACCGAAAGGTCGAGCGCGAACCATATAGTAGATATGATCAACATAGAGATGTTCACCATTGAAGACTACTCCATCTCACGTGATGATTGGACATGGTTTAGTTGATTTGGATCACGTGATCATTTAGATGACTCAAGGGATGTCTATCCAAGTGGGAGTTCTTAAGTAATTTGATTAATTGAACTTTAATTTATCATCAACTTAGTCCCGATAGTATTTGCAAATTATATTGTAGATCAATAGCTCGTGTTGTAGCTCCCTTATGTTTTTGATATGTTCCTAGATAAAACTAAGTTGAAAGATGATAGTAGCAATGATGCGGAGTGGGTCCGTGATCGGAGGATTATCCTCATTGCTGCACAGAAGAATTATGTCCTTGATGCACCGCTAGGTGACAGGTCTATTGCAGGAGCAGATGCAGACGTTATGAACGTTTGACAAAGCTCGGTGTAATGAGTACTTAATAGTTTAGTGCACCATGCTTTACGGCTTAGAACCGGGACTTTAAAACCTTTTGAACGCCACAGAGCATATGAGATGTTCCAAGAGCTGAAATTGGTATTTCGGACTTATGCCCGTGTCGAGAGGTATGAGACCTCTGACAAGTACTTTGCCTACAAGATGGAGGAGAATAGCTCAACCAGTGAGCATGTGCTCAGAATGTCTGGGTACTACAATCACTTGAATCAAGTGGGAGTTAATCTTCCAGATAAGATAGTGATTGACAAAGTTCTCTAGTCACTATCACCAAGCTACTAGAACTTCATGATGAACTATAATATGCAACGGATGACGAAAATGATTCCCGAGCTCTTTGTGATGCTGAAATCGATGATGGTAGAAATCAAGAAAGAGCATCAAGTGTTGATGGTTAACAAGACCACTAGTTTCAAGAAAAACGGCAAGGAAAAGAGAGGGAACTTCAAGAAGAATGGCAAGCAAGTTGCCGCTCCCATGAAGAAGCCCAAAGCTAGACCTAAGCCTGAAACTGAGTGCTTCTACTGCAAAGGGAATGGTCACTGGAAGCGGAATTGCCCCAAGTATTTGGCGGATAAGAAGGATGCCAAAGTGAACAATGGTATATTTCATATACATGTTATTGATGTGTACCTTACTAATGATCGTAGTAGTGGCTGGGTATTTGATACTGGTTCGGTTGCTCATATTTATAAGTCGAAACAGGGACTACGAATTAAACAAAGATTGGCTAAGGATGAGGTGATGATGCACGCCGGGAATGGTTCCAAGGTCGATGTGATCGCCGTCAGCACGCTACCTCTACATCTACCTTCGGGATTAGTTTTAGACCTGAATAATTGTTATTTGGTGCTAGCGTTGAGCATGAACATTATATCTGGATCTTGTTTAATGCGAGACGGTTATTCATTTAAATCAGAGAATAATGGTTGTTCTATTTATATGAGTAATACCTTTTATGGTCATGCACCCTTGAAGAGTGGTCTATTTTTGTTGATTCTCGATTGTGGTGATACACATATTCATAATATTGATGCCAAAAGATGCAAAGTTGATAATGATAGTGCAACATATTTGTGGCACTGCCGTTTAGGTCATATTGGTGTAAAGCGCATGAAGAAACTCCATGCGGATGGACTTTTGGACTCACTTGATTATGAATCATTTGATGCTTGCGAACCATGCCTCATGGGCAAGATGACTAAAACTCCGTTCTCCGGAACAATGGAGCGAGCTACTGACTTATTGGAAATAATACATACCGATGTATGTGGTCCAATGAGTGTTGAGGCTCGCGGCGGGTATCGTTATTTTCCGACCTTCACAGATGATTTGAGCAGATATGGGTATATCTACTTAATGAAACACAAGTCTGAAACATTTGAAAAGTTCAAAGAATTTCAGAGTGAAGTGGAGAATCATCGTAACAAGAAAATAAAGTTTCTACGATCTGATCGCAGAGCCGCATATTTGAGTTATGAGTTTGGCCTTCATTTAAAACAATGTGGAATAGTTTCACAACTCACGCCACCTGGAACACCACAGCGTAATGGTGTGTCCGAACGTTGCAACCGTACTTTATTAGACATGGTGCGATCTATGATGTCTCTTACCGATTTACCACTATCGTTTTGGGGTTATGCATTAGAGACAGCTGCATTCACTTTAAATAGGGCACCGTCTAATTCCGTTGAGACGACACCGTATGAACTGTGGTTTGGCAAGAAAACTAAGCTGTCGTTTCTTAAAGTTCGGGTTTGCGATGCTTATGTGAAAAAGCTTCAACCTGATAAGCTCGAACCCAAATCGGAGAAGTGCGTCTTCATAGGATACCCAAAAGAAACTGTTGGGTACACCTTCTATCACAGATCCGAAGGCAAGATCTTTGTTGCTAAGAATGGATCCTTTCTAGAGAAGGAGTTTCTCTCGAAAGAAGTGATGAGTGGGAGGAAAGTAGACCTTGATGAGGTAATTGTACCTTCTCTCAAATTGGAAAGTAGCTCATCACAGAAAATCGTTCCCGTGATGCCTACACCAACTAGTGAGGAAGCTAATGATAATGATCATGAAACTTCGGATCAAGTTACTACCGAACCTCGTAGGTCAACTAGAGCACGTTCCACACCAGGGTGGTACGACAATCCTGTTCTGGAAGTCATGTACTAGACCATGATGAACGTACGAACTATGAGGAAGCGATGATGAGCCCAGATTCCGCAAAATGGCTTGAGGCCATGAAATCTGAGATGGGATCCATGTATGAGAACAAAGTACGGACTTTGGTTGACTTGCCCGATGATCGGCAAGCCATAGAGAATAAATGGATCTTCTAGAAAAAGACTGACGCTGATGGTAATGTTACTATCTACAAAGCTTGACTTGTCGCGAGAGGTTTTCGACAAGTTCAAGGAGTTGACTACGATGACACCTGCTCACCCGTAGCCATGCTTAAGTCTGTCCGAATCATGTTAGCAATTGCCGCATTTTATGATTATAAAATCTGGCAAATGGACGTCAAAACTGCATTCCTTAATGGATTTCTTAAAGAAGTGTTGTATATGATGCAACCAGAAGGTTTTGTCGATCCTAAAGGTGCTAACAAAGTGTGCAAGCTCCAGCGATCCATTTATGGACTGGTATAAGCATCTCAGAGTTGGAATATACGCTTTGATGAGGTGATCAAAGCATATGGTTTTATACAGACTTTTGGTGAAACCTGTATTTACAAGAAAGTGAGTGGGAGCTCTGTAGCATTTCTAATATTATATGCGGATGACATATTGTTGATTGGAAATGATATAGAATTTCTGGATAGCATAAAAGGATACTTGAATAAAAGTTTTCAATGAAAGACCTCAGTGAAGCTGCTTATATATTGGGCATCAAGATCTATAGAGATAGATCAAGACGCTTAATTGGACTTTCACAAAGCACATACCTTGATAAAGTTTTGAAGAAGTTCAAAATGGATCAGTCAAAGAAGGAGTTCTTGCTTGAGTTGTAAGGTATGAAGTTGAGTAAGACTCAAAACCTGACCACGACAGAAGATAGAGAGAGAATAAAAGTCATTCCCTATGCCTCAGATATAGGTTCTATAAAGTATGCCATGCTGTATACCAGACCTATTATGTACCTTGCCATGAATTTGGCAAGAGGGTACAATAGTGATCCAGGAGTAGATCGCTGGACGGCGGTCAAAATTATCCTTAGGTACCTAAAGAGGACTAAGGAAATGTTTATCGGTTATGGAGGTGACAAGGAGATCATCGTAAAGGGTTATGTCGATGCAAGCTTGGACACTGATCCGGATGACTCTGAGTCTCAATCTGGATACATATTGAAAGTGGGAGCAATTAGCTAGAGTAGCTAATGCAGAGCATTGTAGACATAGAAATTTACAAAATACATACGAATCTGAATGTGACAGAACCGTTGACTAAACTTCTCTCACAAGCAAAACATGATCACACCTTAGTACTCTTTGGGTGTTAATCACATAGCGATGTGAACTAGATTATTAACTCTAGTAAACCCTTTGAGTGTTGGTCACATGGTGATGTGAACTATGGCTGTTAATCACATAAAGATGTGAACTATTGGTGTTAAATCACATGGCGGTGTGAACTAGATTATTGACTCTAGTGCAAGTGGGAGACTGAAGGAAATATGCCCCAGAGGCAATAATAAAGTTGTTATTTATATTTCCTTATATCATGATAAATGTTTATTATTCATGCTAGAATTGTATTAACCGGAAACTTGATACATGTGTGAATACATAGACAAAACACAGTGTCCCTAGTAAGCCTCTACTAGACTAGCTCGTTAATCAAAGATGGTTAAGTTTCCTAACCATAGACATGTGTTGTCATTTGATGAACGGGATCACATCATTAGGAGAATGATGTGATGGACAAGACCCATCCGTTAGCTTAGCATAATGATCGTTAAGTTTTATTGCATTGCTTTCTTCATGACTTATACATATTCCTTTGACTATGAGATTATGCAACTCCCGGATACCGGAGGAATACCTTGTGTGCTATCAAACGTCACAATGTAACTGGGTGATTATAAAGATGCTCTTCAGGTATCCTTGAAGGTGTTTGTTGGGTTGGCATAGATCGAGATTAGGATTTGTCACTCTGAGTATCGGAGAGGTATCTCTGGGCCCTCTCGGTAATGCACATCATAATAAGCCTTGCAAGCAATGTGACTAATGAGTTAGTTGCGGGATGATGTATTATAGAATGAGTAAAGAGACTTGCCGGTAACGAGTTTGAACTAGGTATGAAGATACAGAGGATCTAATCTCGGGCAAGTAACATACCGATGACAAAGGGAATAACGTATGTTGTCATAACAGTTCGACCGATAAAGATCTTCGTAGAATATGTGGGAACCAATAAGAGCATCCAAGTTCCGCTATTGGTTATTGACTTGAGAGGAGTCTCGGTCATGTCTACATAGTTCTCGAACCCGTAGGGTCCACACGCTTAATGTTCGATGACGATTTGTACTATGTGAGTTATGTGATTTGGTGACCGAATGTTGTTCGGAGTCCCGGATGAGATGACGGACATGACGAGGAGTCTCGAAATGGTCGAGAGGTAAATCTTGATATATTGGATGATATTATTCGGACACCGGAAGTGTCCCGGAATGTATCCGGTACATATCGGAGTACCGGAGGGGTTACCAGAACCCCCCGGGGGAAGATATGGGCCATATGGACCTTAGGAGAAAGCATGCCAGCCCACATAGGGATAGCGCCCCCCAAGGAAGGAGGCCGAATTGGATTAGGAGGAGGGGGCGGCGGCCCCCTCTTTCCTTCTCCCCCTCTCTTCCCTTCTCCCCCTTCCGGTAAAAGGAAAGGGGGGAGGCCGATTTGGACTAGGAGCCCAAGTAGGATTCCTCCTACTTGGGCGCGCCTAGGGCTGCCTATCTCCCCCTCCCTCCTTTATATACGTGGGGAGGGGGCGTCTAGAACACTAATCAAACATTGTTAGCAGTGTGCGGCGCCCCCCTCCACAGTTTACGCCTCCGGTCATATTCACGTAGTGCTTAGGTGAAGCCCTGCGCGGACTACTTCACCATCACCATCACCACGCCGTCGTGCTGACGGAACTCTCCCTCGACACTTTGCTGGGTCAAGAGTTCAAAGGACGTCATCGAGCTGAACGTGTGCAGAACTAGGAGGTGCCGTACGTTCGGTGCTTGACCGGTCGGAACGAGAAGAAGTTCGACTACATCAACCGCGTTGTCAAACGCTTCCGCTTTCGGTCTACGAGGGTACATGGAAACACTCTCCCCCTCTCGTTGCTATGCATATCCTAGATATATTTTGTGTGAACATAGGAATATTTTGAAATTGCATGCTACGTTTCCCAACGGCATCCACCGTAACGGGTCGCTATTAAGCTATCGGGTCCGGTTTTGGATCCGATAACCCGCTAACAGCCACGACCAATGTCGATTTTCCACGTGTAAAATTCTCATTGGCCGACGGAACCACGTGTCAGCTCCGCGTTGGCACAGGTGTCACTCATCTAATGGGCGAGATGCGCCTATGATATGTTGACACGTGGACCGGCCCAAAAGTGGCCCATAAATATTAAATGGGCCGGCCCAACTAAAGGCAAACAAGATTTTGCGGACCATAATGGGTCGGCCTAGCTAAAGGCCCACAAGATTTTGCAGACCATAATGGGCCGGCCCGTTAACAGGCTGCCATGTTTTGGGCCAAATGCCGGCCCATATTTGATCCGGTCCACTAACAGCCTGCCACGTTATGGGCCTAAGAAAGGCCCATATGAGATCCGGCCCGTTAATAGCCTACCACGTTTTGGGCCATATTACGGCCCAGATCAGATCCGGCCCTTTAAGAGCCTTTGGGCTAAATTATGGCCCATATCAGATTCGGCCCGTCAACTGGACGCTGTGCTTTTGGGCCCAGTTGAGGCCTGATCAGGATTTCTGTTTGCTAAAGGCCCATTTAGTAATACGGCCTGATATTAGTTTCGGCCCGTTAAAGGTCCGTTTAACATTTCGGCCCTATATTTATTTCGGCCTGTTAAAAGCCCGTCATATAGTTGGGCCTAACTATGGCCCGCTTTGCATCTGGCCTACTCACAGCCGATAATCTGATTGGGCCAAACAAGGACCGAGACAATTTTGGCCTGTTAACGGCCCCTGATGTGATTGGCACAATCATGGGTCGGGGTCTATTTCGGCCTGTTGTCGGCCCGTGAGCTACTCGACACGTTTCAGGCCCAACCTACTTTTCAGCCTACTAAAAGCCCATTGAATTTTCTTGCGAAAATAGGGCCGTCGGTTTACTCGGCCTATTAAAGGCCCGAAACTACTAGTGCGCCAGTTTACATTTAGGCCTGTTAACGGACCAAGATAACTGGGCCCATGATGCGGATCATACATAGTGATTTGCATGACGGCCCGATTATGTACCGTAATTTCGGTTTGGCCAGTTTACTGCGAAGACAGGATATATATACAGTAAAATAACTGCAGCATCGTGAATAAGAAAAAACCTAGACTATACAATAAAGAAATTATGGCATATTACATCCACTGGGAAAAGTTCGCCACTATGATAATAAGCACAAGCAGACAACAAATTACATACACTGGCATCAAAGATCGCCACCAGTGCAAATAAACACGCCGACAAAATAATATACAAAACTGAAACCAGTTCAATAGAGTTCAAGAAAGGTTAGCACTGCTCGGGAGCTGCAGCGCAAGCAGCTAAGCAAGCTGATGAGACGGCGCTTGTTTGACGCTTATATCCTCCTCACTCTGAAAGAGAAACAAGCAGACAGATGACAAGTTTTGCACATATAAGTATCAGTGCTGACAATTCATCACATTTCTTATTGACGAATAAAGTGGCACAGTTTAAAATAGCATTAACACAATATGTTATTGTTCAGGTTAAGACATGGCAGGAAATGACATTGTGAAGGAGTTGGCAGCTTCACGACACCACTGGATTACAGATAAAGAACTCATAAGTATCAATGGTTAGTGTGCTATCAGTTTATCCCATTTCAGGTTGGCAAATAAAGAGACAGTTTAAATAATAGTAGAATGATATGGCATTGTTCATAATTAAGACATTGCAGAATATGACATTGTGCTGTAGTGGGTAGTATCACCACACTACTGGATTACGGATCAAGAACAAAAGCATACATGCAGTGCAAAAGAAGATCACTTGCTCTGTATAGTTTAATTTACATGGAATGAAGAAGGAACTTGGTTGTACAACTAAAAACTTAAATTGAGAAGGACAAACTTTTGTTTATGAACTACATAATAAACTTTAAACATGCATTTTGATGCAAACACCAAAAATAAACAACTGTTGCAGTCATGCCTAACCAAATATACACAACAAAGTTTGAAGGCTTGAGAAGGACAAACTTACATTACTGGTGAAGACAGGCTCTATAAAGCCCTTGTCCATGCTGATGGGGGGGGGGGGCAGTTCAAGAAGTTTACCATAGAATCTTCTTCATAAGCATTGCCTTTATTCTACATTTTGTTAAGAATAAATATAGATGTGATAATATAAGGAAAAAATGGAGAATATTTAAGATAAGATGAAGAGTGATGCTACATAACCAAGTAGCTATAAATGTAAGTACAGCGATACCGGCAAAAGGTACAGCCAAGAGCAATGCAGAGCTAAACTTCTTTAGTACCATCGGTGTTATCCAACCTTATGGTAAGAATAAATATAGATCTGATGTGTAGAAAATGGAGGGCAAAGGAAAATAAGCTGCAGAGTGATGGTACATGAACAACTAGCTATCAATATAAGTACACTAATAAAGGACAACACGTACTTACAAGAACAATGCAGAGCTAAAAAAATTCATTGGCATTGGATATATTGTACACTAATGTAACCATTCATACAGATCAGATAATTTGGAGCGAACAATTGATAAGCAAGCTATCATGCATACTGCTGTCACATAATGAACCAGGTATGAATGCAAGTACAGTGATACAGGACAACAGGTACTAACAAGAGCAAAGCAGCGGGCAACATATTTGCGATATCCTGTCGTCCTTTTCAAACCGGAATTCTTCGTCGAGCACATTTCCTACAAAAGAGATCCGTAAGGCACATGCGGAAAAGTAGAAGTTCAAATTGTCATGTGATATCATAGACAATACCTCATCCTGGGAACGAGACCAGTGCATAACAAGGTTTTTCCATTCAATGTCTTCTAAATTTAGCACAGGAGACTTCATCAGAAATTCGTTTATAGACTTGCCATCAAAGTGTGATTTCCTCAGGTAACACCGATACTGCTGCAATGCTTCCTTGAAAAGCGCAAGCAAGCTTTGCTTGTCATGACTATCCAGATTGACCCTCGCCTACTTACAACAATGTAATGTAAATCATTGATGTGTTCAATCAGCAGAAAACAGGAAAATAATCACCATGAATAATAGCACTTACACGTAAGTGGGACAGGAAGATGTGAAAATGGTGTTTGTCTTCACTATAATCTTCCCATGATGGGAATATATGCATGTAGTCCCTCACAGCATTGAAAGCATTGTCTTTTAAACTGGGAGTAACTGGAATGGGGTTCCAATCTGCAGGAATTGGCCATCTCTGCAGTTGGGATAGGTCTTCGGCTGGTGGACTTGTTGTACTTTTTACTGGAGTGGAATTTTTCTGTGGTACGGCTGGTGCTATGGCAACTGAAATTGGCATACCTATTGCTGGAGTGCATGTCCTGTGTGGTGGGGCTAGTGGTGTGGCCAGTAAAGTATGGGTATAGTCTGCTGGAGTCGGACCTACGTTTTGTGTCACTGGTTTGGAGCCAATATAAGTGGGGTGCTGTCTGATTTCTCCGGCACCACCACGTTTTTCAAGGAATTTGCTGGTGCTCCTTCAGGTTCGACAATCACCCTCTTTCTTTTTGATGTCTGATGCACAAGAACAACATTTGAGTGGAAAAACATGGTATGATGACAGATGGAATATGTATTGATAATGGATGAGCATGGCACCTTAACATATATGATGAGTAAACTAAGCAGATGGCGGTGCAACAAAGTATAAGAAATGCAAGACACCTTATGCAAGATACGCGCAATCAATAAAACCTTGCCAAATTAGAACATGCACCTTGATGGGTGAATAGGACAGGCCATCTGCCATTGACTCCTCGAGGTCAGAGTAGTCATTGGGATCATATTCTGAACAAGAATCTACAGGTGGGGAGCGTATGAGTTTCATTGCATCCAGAATGGCACTCAATGCCTTGGTGCCAATTTTGTAAGTCGTTGCAGTGTTCCACAATATTCTTTTGATGTGTGGATTCTGATATTCACTGTGATTATGTATAATATCTGAGAAGCATGAAAACATAAATAGTAGAGAGATTATCTTTGTAATGCAGAGGATATTCTAATATAGGGGCGCCCTGTAAACCCGTGTGTGCTATCACTGGATTCTGATGAGAGAGCCCATGTGTGATGTAATATGGTGCGTGCATTAATATAATCTGGCACAAGTACACAAAAAATAGGCTCCAAAAGTAAGGATAGTTGGCAGATGATAGGTTCATAATATACTGTATAGAGAGTTTATTGCCAAACCATGATAACAAGAGCACACAACAACTAGGCAGATCGTAGTGTACATAAAAGGGGTACACCATAACCAGGATATATAAATCGGGAAAGTGGAACTGGCTGGAAAATACAGTGTTGTATTGCCGCTACTAATTGAAAGCCTATCGATCACGTAAAGGCCAGCTCTATCAGCTGTTGACTGTAGATATCCCTGCTCCCGTTCCTGACAAGGAACATACTGTACGTACTAAATACAGAATAACAAAAGAGGAACATGTTAAAGAACAGAAGAGGAAGCATATTCTTGAGGTTCCACTTCTTTGCATATATTGTTGGTTGCCCACTCATGATGAATCACAGTGCCCAAAGAAATGCAATTCCATGCCGTCTCTCTGTATGTGGCCACATGCATTTGGAAAATCAAGTGGGAGCATTACCTGACCAATTAAATGTGTGCCTGTTAACTAATATCAGTATCATATCACAATTCGTATTTGAAGAAGTAAGCTTTGGACTTATGATTGGTGTGTTGTTTAGCTTCAAGAGTGGACTGCTGCTAGTGCGACACAAAGCAGCTACACAGATCATAGTGTAGATATAACCAGAAAACTTTAAGCATCACAAGTAAAATCAGAAAAGTGGAACTTGCTGGAAAATATAGGCTACTATTGCCGGTACGGCTAGAAAGGCTTCGGATACTAGCTCTCTTCAACTGAAGGTGCGGTACTGTTAATATCAGTGTAACTCTCAAAGGCGACACAACTCCCCGCATTTCCTTGCTAATCTTATAGGATTCAAGTGGGGAGGCCACTACAATTCCTATTCCTATGTTTACAAAATCCTACGAATCAAAGAGGCCCGAAGAGTTGAAAGTGTCCATCACAACCGACCGGATAGACCTCTGCACTGCAAATGTCCCTGCTCCTCTTCACTACAAGGAACATACTGTACTACTATCATACTCCCTCCATTCCAAAATATAAGTCTTTGTAGAGATTTCCACTATGGATCACATACAGATGTATACAGATACATTTTAGAGTGTAGATTCACTCATTTTGCTCCATATGTAGTCTATGGTGGAATCTATACAAATACTTGTATTTAGGAACGGAGAGAGCATTATTAAAGAAGAACGGAAGAGGAACATGCTAAAGAAGAGCAAGCAGATTTTGGATAATAAAATGTTTGTTGCGCAGTGCCCACACATGATGAACCAGAGCGCATTAAGAATGCAACTCCCTGCTGTCTCTCTATATGTGGTGCACGTGCTTTTCGAAAGTAAAAGTAGGAACATTAGCTGACCAATTAAACGTTATCTGTTTTAGTAATATTAGCATCATATCAGATTCGTATTTGAGCAACAAGTTTGGAATTATGAGTGGCACGTTGTTTAGCTTGATGGATTCCGGAGCAGTGCTAAGCAGCTACAATGATGGTACTGAATGTAAAGGAATGTCTGCATGCAAGTCGCGTGACTTTTGTCATTTGGGTCAGTCGACCATTTCAGGCGGTTGGATGAAGATCCTACGTCTCCTAACCCTTCTTCTTCCTCGTCTCTGATTCTTCCCATACAGAACACCGCACGAGCTGCTGGCCGAACCACCAGCCCCAACCCCCCCCCCCCGCCGCCCTCCCCTGAACCGCCCCCACCGCTTGTGTTCCTCCGCCACACCCACCCCCGCCCCCGCCCCCATCCGCGTTGAGTTTTCTTTGTTCGGCGAGGCCCCACCACCGCCCCCCACAACCACCATCCCCACCCGAGCCCCTTCCTTTGCACCGGCAAACTCCGGCGAGCTCTCAAAAATCGACTGACCCAATTTTGAAATTTAGTCTACTGTCATTTAACTAGTGTGGAATATAAAAGGGGAAAACCATAAGCATTGCGAGTATAGTGTTGAGCGTGCCATGGCGGATCTAAAGGTGCAAACCGGACAAAGGCAACTTAGCAACCAATGTTTGCTTTCAACTAACAAGTAAGTGATGGACAAGAAATCAGAGTAAAGCAGTGGCGATCTATTTTCTTGATGCAATAAATAAGTTGAGCAGATATGAAAGAGTACCGCCTCTGGTGCGGTGCCGTGTATGCATCTGCTGAGAATTTGACGGTGCTGCGGTAGCAATGGCTGTCGGCGGCGTGGAAGCAGATCTAGGATGGTAGACGGTGGCGGCGGGGGAAATATCCCGGCGTGGTGGACGAGACGGTCGTAGGAGCGGCGCCGGCAAGGTGGACGATGGCGGGGATGAAGCAAGAGGACGGGATGCAAGGATCCCGGTCTGAAGCCGTGGATGAGAGAGGCCGATCTCTTGTAATGGACGACGGCGTCGGGGTATCAGCTCCGGCATGGTGGAGGAGGACGCTGGTGGATGGGGTGGCGTATGGAGGAGGCTAGGGTGGAGAGGGTGTTTTGGCGCCCACGGAGTACGAATGGGGAAATGGAGGGAGAGAGGAAGGGGGAACCATGTCTTCAGGGCACGCTTGTCTCAAATACGAGGAAATTTACAAACTTAGCCCCCGTTTAAAATTTCCTACATCACAGCAATATTAGTCGGTTGGGGATAGGACGGTAATCTCGCATACACTGAATATTTGCCGACTTAGATTTCGGCCGACGAGAGTTTGTTTTGATGCCCACCGTGTATGAATCGGGGAGGGGGTCGATTTCGGCCGAGGAGACACTGTATTTTGGCGCCCACCGTGTATGAATCCGGGTGAGAGGCGGTTATATCACGTTTGAGTGAAATTACAAACCTACCCCTATCGAAACCTATAGAAATCGAGCCGATAGGCTTTGTGTGTCAGGGATAGGCAGTAATTTCCATCTCGCAGATTTTGGTTTCGGGCGGTTACTGCGACTTTCCCCGCTTCGTTCAAATTTTTGCAGAGCAAGAGTGCACGTTTACCGTGCCAACTCAATTCGAATCCAGTTTGTATTCTATTTTTGTTCGGGCAGGATCCATTTTTGATTGGAATAAAATTCTATATACATCATTTTTTTATACATACTTTCAAAAGCACAACAAAGAATTCTGCTCCTTTATATATATAATATGATTTACAAATACAATGATCTCAAAATCATAAGGTTGAATTCAAATTTTTTAAACCAAATTATGTTCTACTAAAATGTATGGATCAGTAATATCTACATATTAAATAACATAGATGCACGTGAATTCATATGAGTATGCATGGTTGATAGATCAATTTTGGTTCGAGTATGAATTACATGTATCATCATCTTGAATTCAAACATTTGAATCCCTTTTATGTTGACATTTTCTATACACGCAACTAAATATTAGAATCTCCTTTCACGCCCATCTCTCTCGCATGCTCCTTCATGTAGCTATCACTCTCTTTTGTCCAGCTCACCCGCACGCTCACTTCATGTTTCTCCTATTTGTTAGGGAACATAGTAATTTCATAAAATTTCCTATGCACACGCAAGATCATGGTGATGCATAGCAACGAGAGGGGAGAGTGTTGTCTACGTACCCTCGTAGACCGTAAGTGGAAGCGTTATATCAAAGCGGTTGATGTAGTCGTACGTCTTCACGATCCGACCGATCCAAGTACCGAAAGCATGGCACCTCCGAGTTCTGCACACGTTCGGCTCGGTGACGTCCTCGCCTTCTCGATCCAGCAAGAGGGGCGAAGTAGTAGATGAGTTCCGGCAGCACGACGGCGTGGTGACGGTGTTGGTGAAGAACAATCTCCGCAGGGCTTCGCCTAAGCACTACGAAAACTATGACGGAGGACAAACTAGAGGAGACGGGGTTGCCGGCACACGGCTTGGTGTTTCTTGATGTGTCTTGGGTGCTAGCCCTACCCCTCTATTTATATGTTGAGCCTTGGGGTCGAAACTTGGAGTAAAAGCCTCCACAAAGTCGGTTTCACCCGAAAGGCAAGAGTCCTTCTCGGACTCCAGGGCCAGACGCCAGGGTTTCCGGCGTCTGGACCCAGACGCCAGGGACCCTGGCGTCTGGCCCCTGGACTCCGCAAAACTTCCGTTTGCGCTTTCCAAAAACCTCGTGGGCTTTCCCCTTTGGCCGAGATAAAGTGTTCTCGTGCCCAGACATTTCGGGAAACATCCGGAACCCCTACCAATGGATTCCGGAACCTTTCCGGAGATCAACCACTACTATCCACATATCAATCTTTACTTCTGGACCATTCCGGAGTTCCTCGTCATATCCGTGATCTCATCCTAAACTCCGACCAACATTCGGTCACCAACATACATAACTCATAGTACTATATCGTCAACGAACGTTAAGCGTGCGGACCCTACGGGTTCGAGAACTATGTAGACATGACTGGGACACCTCTCTTGTCAATAACCAATAGCGGGACCTGGATGCCCATATTGGCTCCTACATATTCTACGAAGATCTTTATCGGTCAGACCGCATAACAACATACGTTGTTCCCTTTGTCATCGGTATGTTACTTGCCCGAGATTCGATCGTCGGTATCTCAATACCTAGTTCAATCTCGTTACCGGCAAGTCTCTTTACTCGTTCCGTAATACATCATCCCGCAACTAACTCATTAGTTGCAATGCTTGCAAGGCTTATAGTGATGTGCATTACCGAGTGGGCCCAGAGATACCTCTCCGACAATCGGAGTGACAAATCCTAATCTCAAAATACGCCAACCCAACAAGTACCTTTGGAGACACCTGTAGAGCACCTTTATAATCACCCAGTTACGTTGTGACGTTTGGTAGCACACAAAGTGTTCCTCCGGTAAACATGAGTTGCATAATCTCATAGTCATAGGAACATGTATAAATCATGAAGAAAGCAATAGCAACATACTAAACGATCGAGTGCTAAGCTAACGGAATGGGTCAAGTCAATCACATCATTCTCCTAATGATGTGATCCCGTTAATCAAATGACAACCCATGTCAATGGCTAGGAAACTTAACCATCTTTGATCAATGAGCTAGTCAAGTAGAGGCATACTAGTGACACTATGTTTGTCTATGTATTCACACATGTATTATGTTTCCGGTTAATACAATTCTAGCATGAATAATAAACATTTATCATGATATAAGGAAATAAATAATAACTTTATTATTGCCTCTAGGGCATATTTCCTTCACTATTTTTGCAAACATGGTCTCTCGACGTCTCCCTTGAGAAGTGTCACACTCTCCCTATCATTATACGTTACACGGTTTTCATTATTTCTCACGTCTCTACCGTTCTCTGGTATCACTTGGTACCTAAGCTTTCTTTTTCACCGCCACACACACACTCTCACTCGTCTTTCCCTTTGTCTTTCTCTCTATAGGGTTCTCTCACACACCCTATATCTCTCTAGATATGACTCATACCACTAAAATTATTCTCTCCCGCAGACACAACATTTGTTGAGGTCTCCTTTCCGTCTCCATCCTAGTTATAAAACTGACATTATTCATTTGTTTACCGATCAGACAAACTCCCCCTCTCTCTCACACAGACACACAACTCCTGCTTCCACTCCCCTTCCCGACTACCGTCTCTCTCTCTCTCACACATACACACACAAAACTCTCACTTTCGCACCCCGGACTCGTATTTCTCTCACAAACATTGATCGACTAGCCTCCAGATAGGTTTATACACCCGCACACTCGTGCTTCCACTATCTCGTACATGTCTCTGTCTTGCGCTCCTTGTATCTATGTAGATTTTTCGTCCCTTCTTGAGACACGCCCTCTTGATCATGCACACACACTATCGCCTCATTTTAAGCTGATGCCTCTCGCACACACACTCTTTGTGTCTTTGTCACACACGCACTCCATCCTCCTCCTCTCTCCCTCTCTCTCTCACACACAACACACACACACATGGGCTTTTTGCAACAACTAGCAAGATGCCCATGCATTGCATGGAACATCAAGATGCATTAGTATGAGTAGTTTATCTTGTGGGAGAAAAGGATGAACGAGGGAGGCCTTATTTGCAAATGTGGAGAGGGGTGTGGGTATATTTTTGCAAAATTGCCATAGTTTCCTTCCTATCCATCAGATATAAATCGGACGGCCTATGTTGCAGGATGGCAGGCACACCATCATCACCAACTCTGTTTTTTATAAGAGTAGAAATTAGAGATATACCACTTCTCGAATCTTGAAATCAACCACATTCCCCCCTTATCTCATGAAAACCGCCATAGGAATATATTTTGAGTGAAACATAACATATTTTTAGTGATATACGTGTTTCGAAACTAGACTCTTTTTTTATCAAATCGGTGAATATGTATTAATCTACTTTGATCGTGTGGCAACGCATTGGCACATTGCTAGTTATTACTATTGTATAATTTTTTGGACACTAGACAAATGGTGGAGTACATATACGAAGAGAAGAGGCGCACGCACACAGTCGGTCTCTCGCTATCTCGCACACATGAGAGTTACGTAAAGGCACCGTAAACAAATAAACCCTAAAACCCTAGGTGCACGATTGCTGCATGCGCGGGTACCGGGTACGTGGTGGAGCGCACCTTTGTAGGAATAGTCAGCTCGCGTGATAATTTGATCCGTAGGAGTTGATGGTCGGGACCACAGGTGAACGAGCTGGAGGCGGTGGCTCGCCAGTCGCCATTGATCGAGTAGCCACGTTTAAAATATCACTTTTTAGCGGGGTAAGAGTTCCGATTTTCAATGGCGCGTTATAAGTACTAAGCAGTTTTTAGAACGATTGGTATGGAGAGAAAATGGAATTCATAACTACTACCTCCGTCCTAGTTTACTAGTCCCCATCGTATTTTGGGTCAAAGTTTGTCCACGAATTTTACTTGTAAAATGTGAATGGAAAACGAGATTTTGTTATACCAAAAAAAAAGGACTGGAGGAGTGATTGCTCTGACACGGACGCGACCTCTCATAGCGCAGGTATTGAACTGGCACACCGGCCAAGAGGGCCCCACTCGTTGCAGGCAAGGCTGAACACGCCTCCTCGCCGCATGCAACCAGCTTCAGACTGCCCCGCTTGCCTCCATTGAATCCGCGCGTGTGCCGGCAACACGTCCTTCCGCGAGCCGGACGGCATTTTAGAACACAATGTCGGCTGGCTCCTCTCGTCCGCTCGCTATTTAAACGAGGCCAGACGCCTGGCAAGAACTGCACCACACCGCTACTCCCCATATCCTACCCCTGGTGCATCAACTCGACGCTCCAAGCCTACTCGCAGAGGAGTGGCCAGTTGCTGCACACCGGCACATGGGGGCCACGACGTCCAGTGCACCGTGGTTGGCCGCGCCATCCGATGCAAACGTTGGTGGAACCGCGGCATGCTGGCGGAGGTGGCCAACACGTTTGCGGCCACCGCCGACACCGAGGAATAGTAGACCACGGGAGCCGCCGCCGCTCTGAACCCACGAATACTACGACCACCGCGTCGCCGGCATAGACACCCGGTGTGTTGCCCGGTTTGGCTCAAAACATCATGGACCCCATCCGCGGCCGGCATTAGAAATTATACCTGCTTCCAGAAGTTATTCGCGATTAGTCAAAAAATGACCAAAATATAATTAATTACGCACGGTCTTGACTTGTTGTGCTCGCACTGGTAGTAGGAACTAGAGGTTTTTCTTTATTTATAACTCTCCTCACATTTTTATGGCTTTGAAGTGAATCATGGTTGTGGACATTTTCTATGAATGTGCAGATATCTGTGAACATTAGTTTGATGTGGAAGTTGAACTTGGAATGTTGGGCTTGCGCGTGAGCTATAGCATGTCCAATGCTTCATCTATTATTGTTTGGAAAGTAATAGCTGTTATTACATGACCCAAAAAATTATTTTGTGCCACATCAGTAGATGCACGGACATCACAACAGGCATGCTAACTGGATAAACATTTGAACCTAGCTATTATGAAGGAAAATTTGGATTGACAACCGTTTTAGATAGCAGGAGACGCTTAGCCTGCTCTGCCTCTGCTAGCTTCTTTCTAGCTTCTTCCATCTGTTCTTTGGCTTGGGTGAAGAGTGTTGGGGAACGTAGCATGCAATTTCAAAAAAATTCCTACAATCACGCATGATCTATCTAGGAGATGAATAGCAACGAGAGGGGGAGAGTTTTTCCACATACCCTTGTAGACCGAAAGCGGAAGCGTTTGACAACGCGATTGATGTAGTCAAACTTCTTCTCGTTCCGACCGATCAAGCACCGAACGTACGACACCTCCGAGTTCTGCACACGTTCAGCTCGATGACGTCCCTCGAACTCTTGATCCAGCAAAGTGTCGAGGGAGAGTTCTGTCAGCACGACGGCGTGGTGACGGTGATGGTGAAGTGATCCGCGCAGGGCTTCGCCTAAGCACTACGTGAATATGACCGGAGGCGTAACCTGTGGAGGGGGGCACCGCACATGGCTAACAATGGTTAGTGTGGGTTCTAGGCGCCCCCTCCCCACATATATATAGGTGGGAGGGGGAGGGGAACAGACATGGGGTGCCCCAAGGCGGAGGAATCCTACTTGGGGCCTCCTCCAATTCGGCATCCCCCTTTCCTTATTTCCGGGGAGGGGAAGGAAAGAGGGGAGAGGGGGAAGGAAGGGGGAATCTATTCCCTCTATTTCCTTTCCTCCTCCCCTTTTCTTTTCTCCACTTAGGCCGGCCCATATGGGGGTGCATCAGCCCCTTGTGGCTGGTGCGTTTCCCCTCTTGGCCCATATCTTTTGCCGGGGGTGCCCGGAACCCCTTCCGGTGACCCGATATGTACCCGGTACCCTCCGGAACACTTCCGGTGTCCGAATACTATCGTCCTATATATTAATCTTTACATCTCGACCATTTCGAGACTCCTCATCATGTCCGTGATCTCATCCGGGACTCCGAACAACATTCGATCACCAAATCACATAACTCATATAATACAAAATCGTCATGGAACGTTAAGCGTGCGGACCCTACGGGTTTGAGAACTATGTAGACATGACCGAGACACCTCTCCGGCCAATAACCAATAGTGGAACCTGGATGCTCATATTGGCTCCTACATATTTTACGGAGATCTTTATCGGTTGTTCCGCAATGACAACATACGTAATTCCCTTTGTCATCGGTATGTTACTGGGCCGAGATTCGATCGTCGGTATCTTTGTGCCTAGTTCAATCTTTTTACTGGCAAGTCTCTTTACTCGTTCCGTAAAACATCATCCCGCAACTAAATCATTAGTCACATTGCTTGCAAGGCTTATTATGATGTGTATTACCGAGAGGGCCCAGAGATACCTCTCCGATACTCGGAGTGACAAATCCTAATCTCGATCTATGCCAACCCAACAAACACCTTCGGAGATACCTATAGAGCATATTTATAATCACCCAGTTACCTTGTGACGTTTGATAGCACACAAGGTATTCCTCCGGTATCCGGGAGTTGCATAATCTCATAGTCAAAGGAATATGTATATGCCATGAAGAAATCAATAGCAATAAAACTTAACGTTCATCAATTGACAACACATTTCTATGGTTAGGAAACTTAATCATCTTTGATTAACGAGCTAGTCTAGTAGAGGTTTACTAGGGACACGGTGTTTTGTCTATGTATCCACACATGTATCAAGTTTCCGGTTAATACAATTCTAGCATGAACAATAAACATTTGCCATGATATAAGGAAATATAAATAACAAATTTATTATTGCCTCTAGGGCATATTTCCTTCAGTCTCCCACTTGTACTAGAGTCAATAATCTAGTTCACATCGCCATGTGATCTAACACCAATAGTTCACATCTTTATGTGATTAACACCTGTAGTTCACATCGCCGTGTGACAAACATCCAAAGAGTTTACTAGGGTCAATAATCTAGTTCACATCACTATGTAATTAACACCCAAAGAGTACTAAGGCGTGATCATGTTTTGCTTGTAAGAGAGATTTAGTCAACGGGTGTTCCACATTCAGATCCGTATGTATTTTGCAAATTTCTATGTCTACAATGCTCTGCACGGAGCTACTCTAGCTAATTGCTCCCACTTTCAATATGTATCCAGATTGAGACTCAGAGTCATCCGGATCAGTGTCAAAGCTTGCATCGACGTAACCCTTTACAACGAACTCTTTGTCACCTCCATAACCGAGAAACAATTCCTTAGTCTTCTTTAGGTACTTAAGGATAATTTTGACCGCTGTCCAGTGATCTACTCAGGGATCACTATTGTACCCCCTTGCAAAACTCATGGCAAGGTACGCAATAGGTCTGGTATACAACATGGCATACTTTATAGAACCTATGGCTGAGGCATAGGGAATGACTTTCATTCTCTCTGTATCTTCTGCAGTGGTCGGGTTTTGAGTCTTACTCAACTTCATACCTTTCAACTCAGGCAAGAATTACTTCTTTGACTGATCCATTTTGAACTCCTTCAAAATCTCATCAAGGTATGTACTCATCAAAAGTCTTATCAAGCGTCTTGATCTATCTCTATAGATCTTGATGCCCAATATGTAAGCAGCTTCACCGAGGTCTTTCTTTGAAAAACTCCTTTCAAACACTCCTTTATGCTTTCTAGAAAATTCTACATCATTTCCGATCAACAATATGTCATTCACATATCCTTATCAGAAAGGCTGTAGTGCTTCCACTCAATTTCTTGTAAATACAGGCTTCACTGCATGTCTGTATAAAACTATATGCTTTGATCAATTCATCAAAGCGTATATTCCAACTCTGAGATGCTTGCACCAGTCCATAGATGGATTGCTGGAGCTTACACATTTTGTTAGCAACTTTAGGATTGACAAAACCTTCTGGTTGCATCATATACAACTCTTCTTTAATAAATCCATTAAGGAATGTAGTTTTGATATCCATTTGCCAGATTTCATAAAATGCGGCAATTGCTAACATGATCCGGACAGATTTAAGCATCGATACGAGTGAGAAAATCTCATCATAGTCAACACCTTGAACTTGTCAAAAACCTTTTGCGACAATTCTTGCTTTGAAGATAGTAACACTACCACCAGCGTCTGTCTTCCTCTTGAAGATCCATTTATTCTCAATGGCTTGCCGATCATCGGCCAAGTCCACCAAAGTCCACACTTTGTTCTCATACATGGATTCTATCTCAGATTTCATGGCCTCAAGCCATTTATCGGAATCTGGGCTCATCATCGCTTCCTCATAGTTCGTAGGTTCGTCATGGTCTAGTAACATGACTTTCAGAATAGGATTACCGTACCACTCTGGTGCAGAACATGCTCTGGTTGACCTATGAGGTTCAGTAGTAACTTGATCTGAAGTTTCATGATCAATATCGTTAGCTTCCTCTCTAGTTGGCGTAGGCATCACGGGAACTGTTTTATGTGATGAGCTAGTTTCCAATTCGAGAGATGGTACAATTACCTCATCAAGTTCTACTTTCCTCCCACTCACTTCTTTCGAGAGAAACTCCTTCTCTAGAAAGGATCCATTCTTAGCAACAAAGATCTTACCTTTGGATCTATGATAGAAGGTGTACCCAACAGTTTCTTTTGGGTATCCTATGAAGACACACTTCTCCGATTTGGGTTCGAGCTTATCAGGCTGAAGCCTTTTGACATAAGTGTCGTAACCCCAAACTTTAAGAAATGACAGCTTAGGTTTTTTGCCAAACCATAGTTCATACGGTGTCGTCTCAACGGATTTAGACGGTGCCCTATTTAACGTGAATGCAGCTGTCTCTAATGCATAACCCCAAAACGATAGTGGTAAATCGGTAAGAGACATCATAGATCACACCATATCTAATAAATTACGGTCACGACGTTCGGACACACCATTACGCTATGGTGTTCCAGGTTGCGTGAGTTGTGAAACTATCCACATTGTTTTAAATGAAGGCCAAACACATGACTCAAATATTCACCTCCGCGATCAGATCGTAGAAACTTTATTTTCTTATTACGATGATTCTCCACTTCACTATGAAATTCCTTGAACTTTTCAAATGTTTCAGACTTGTCTTTCATCAAGTAGATATACCCATATCTGTTCAAATCTTATGTGAAGGTTAGAAAATAATGATACCCGCCATGAGCCTCAACACTCATCGGACCACATACATCGGTACGTATTATTTCCAATAAGTCATTGGTTTGCTCCATTGTTCCGGAGAACGGAGTTTTAGTCATCTTGCCCATGAGGCATGGTTCGCAAGTATCAAATGATTCATACTCAAGTGATTCCAAAAGTCCATCCGCAAGGAGTTTCTTCATGCGCTTTACACCAATATGACCTAAACGGCAGTGCCACAAGTATGTTGCACTATCATTATCAACTTTGCATCTTTTGGCATCAATATTATGAATATGTGTATCACTACGATCGAGATTCAATAAACCATTTACATTGGGTGTATGACCATAGAAGGTTTTATAAATGTAAACAAAAAAATAATTATTCTCTGACTTAAATGAATAACCGTATTGCAATAAACATGATCAAATCATATTCATGCTCAACGCAAACACCAAATAACATTTATTTAGGTTCAACATTAATCCCGAAAGTATAGGGAGTGTGCGATGATGATCATATCAATCTTCGAACCTCTTCCAACACACATCGTCACTTCATCCTTAACTAGTCTCTGTTCATTCTGCAACTCCCGTTTCGAGTTACTAATCTTAGCAACTGAACCGGTATCAAATACCCAGGGGTTGCTACGAACACTAGTAAAGTACACATCAATAATATGTATATCAAATATACTTTTGTTCATTTTGCCATCCTTCTTATCCGCCAAGTATTAGGGGTAGTTCCTCTTCTAGTGACCATTCCCTTTGCAGTAGACGCACTCAATTTCAGGCTTGGGTTCAGCTTTGGGCTTCTTCCTGAGAGTGACAACTTGCTTGCCATTCTTCTTGAAGTTCCCTTTCTTTCCCTTTGCCTTTTTTCTTGAAACTAGTGGTCTTGTTAATCAACATTTGATGTTCTTTCTTGATTTCTACCTTCGCCAATTTTAGCATCGCGAAGAGCTTGGGAATCATTTTCGTCATCCTTGCATATTATAGTTCATCACGAAGTTCTAGTAACTTGGTGATAGTGACTAGAGAACTGTGTCAATCACTATCTTATCTGGAAGATTAACTCCCACTTGATTCAAGCGATTATAGTACCCAGACATTCTAAGCACATGCTCACTAGTTGAGCCATTCTCTTCCATCTTGTAGGCAAAGTACTTGTCAGAGGTCTCGTACCTCTTAACACGGGCATGAGTCTGAAATATCATTTTCAGCTCTTGGAACATCTCATATGCTCCATGGCGTTCAAAACATTTTTGAAGTCCCGGTTCTAAGCCGTAAAGCATGGTGCACTTAACTATCAAGTAGTCATCATACCGAGCTTGTCAAACATTCATAACGTCTACATCTGCTCATGTAATAGGTCTGTCACCTAGCGGTGCATCAAGGAGATAATTCTTCTCTGCAGCAATGAGGATAATCCTCAGATCACGAACCCAGTCCGTATCATTGCTACTATCATCTTTCAACTTAGTTTTCCCTAGGAACATATCAAAAATAAAACAGGGGAGCTATACGCGAGCTATTGATCTACAACATGGATATGGAAATACTATTAGTACTAAGTTCATGATAAATTAAGGTCAATTAATCAAATTACTTAAGAACTCCCACTTAGATAGACATCCCTTGAGTCATCTAAATGATACGTGATCCAAATCAACTAAACCATGTCCGATCATCACGTGAGATGGAGTAGTCATCAAAGGTTAACATCTCTATGTTGATCATATCTACTATATGATTCACGCTCGACCTTTCGGTCTCCAGTGTTCCGAGGCCATGTCTGTACATGCTAGGCTCGTCAAGTTTAACCCGAGTATTCCGCATGTACAAAACTGTCTTGCACCCATTGTATGTGAACGTAGAGCTTATCACACCCAATCATCACGTGGTGTCTCGGCACGACGAACTGTCGCAACGGTGCATACTCAGGGAGAATACTTATACCTTGAAATTTTAGTGAGGGATCATCTTATAATGCTACCGTCATACTAAGCAAAATAAGATGCATAAAAGATAAACATCACATGCAATCAAAATATGTGACATGATATGGCCATCATCATCTTGTGCCTTTGATCTCCATCTCCAAAGCACCGTCATGATTCCCATCGTCACCGGCTTGACACCTTGATCTCCATCGTAGCGTCGTTGTCGTCTCGCCAACTATTGCTTCTACAACTATCGCTAACTCATAGTGATAAAGTAAAGCAATTACATGGCGTTTGCATTTCACACCATAAAGCGACAACCTTAAGGCTCCTGCTAGTTGCCGATAACTTTTACAAAACATGATCATCTCATACAATAACGCATATCACATCATGTCTTGACCATATCACATCACAACATGCCCTGCAAATACAAGTTAGACGTCCTCTACTTTGTTGTTGCAAGTTTTACGTGGCTGCTACGGGCTTCTAGTAAGAACCGTTCTTAGCTATGCATCAAAACCACAACGGTGTTTCGTCAAGTTTGCTGTTTTAACCTTCAACAAGGACCGGCCGTAGTCAAATTTGATTCAACTAAAGTTGGAGAAACAAACACCCGCCAGCCACCTTTATGCAAAACTAGTTGCATGTCTGTCGGTGGAACCGGTCTCATGAACGCGGTCATGTAAGGTTGGTCCGGGCCGCTTCATCCAACAATACCGTTGAATCAGAATAAGATGTTTTTTGGTAAGCAGTATGACTATCACCGCCCACAACTCTTTGTGTTCTACTCGTGCATATCATCTACGCATAGACCTGGCTCGGATGCCAATGTTGGGGAACGTAGCATGCAATTTCAAAAAAATTCCTACGATCACGCAAGATCTATCTAGGAGATGCATAGCAACGAGAGGGGGAGAGTGTGTCCATGTACCCTCGTAGACCGAAAGCGGAAGCGTTTGACAACGTGGTTGATGTAGTCGAACTTCTTCTCGTTCCGACCGATCAAGCACCGAAGGTACGTCACCTCCGAGTTCTGCACACGTTCAGTTCGATGACGTCCCTCGAACTCTTGATCCTGCAAAGTGTCGAGGGAGAGTTCCGTCAGCACGACGGCATGGTGACGGTGATGGTGAAGTGATCCGCGCAGGTCTTCGCCTAAGCACTACGTGAATATGACCGGAGGCGTAAACTGTGGAGGGGGGCGCCACACACGGCTAACAATGGTTGGTGTGTGTTCTAGGCGCCCCCTCCCCATGTATATATAGGTGGGAGGGGGAGGGGAAGAGCCATGGGGTGCCCCAAGTAGGAGGAATCCTACTTGGGGCCTCCTCCAATTCCGCCTCCCCCCTTTCCTTATTTCCGGACAGGGGAAGGAAAGAGGGGAGAGGGGGAAGGAAGGGGGAATCCTATTCCCTCTATTTCCTTTCATCCTCCCCTTTTCCTTTCTCCACTTAGGCCGGCCCATATGGGGGGCGCACCAGCCCCTTGTGGCTGTTGTGTTTCCCCTCTTGGCCCATAAGGCCCATATCTTTTGCCGGGTGTGCCCGGAACCCCTTTCGATGACCCGATATGTACCCGGTACCCTCCAGAACACTTCTGGTGTCCTATCGTCCTATATATATCAATCTTTACATCTCGACCATTTCGAGACTCCTCGTCATGTCCGTGATCTTATCCGGGACTCCGAACAACATTCGGTCACCAAATCACATAACTCATATAATACAAAATCGTCATCGAACGTTAAGCGTGCGGACCCTACGGGTTCGAGAACTATGTAGACATGACCGAGACACCTCTCCGGTCAATAACCAACAGCGGAACCTTGATGCTCATATTGGCTCCTACATATTCTACAAAGATCTTTACCGGTCGTACCGCAATGACAACATACGTAATTCCTTTGTCATCCGTATGTTACTGGCCCGAGATTCGATCGTCGGTATCTTCATACCTAGTTCAATCTCATTACCGGAAAGTCTCTTTACTCATTCCGTAATACATCATATCCCGCAACTAAATCATTAGTCACATTGCTTGCAAGGCTTATTATGATGTGTATTACCGAGAGGGCCCAGAGATACCTCTCCGATACTCGGAGTGACAAATCCTAATCTCGATCTATGCCAACCCAACAAACACCTTCGAAGATACCTGTAGAGCATCTTTATAATCACCCAGTTATGTTGTGACGTTTGGTAGCAAACAAGGTATTCCTCCGGTATCCGGGAGTTGCATAATCTCATAGTCAAAGGAATATGTATATGCCATGAAGAAAGCAATAGCAATAAAACTTAACGATCATTATGCTAAGCTAACGGATGGGTCTTGTCCATCACATCATTCTCCTAATGATGTGACTCCGTTCATCAAATGACAACACATGTCTATGGTTAGGAAACTTAACCATCTTTGATTAACAAGCTAGTCTAGTAGAGGCTTACTAGGGACACTGTGTTTTGTCTATGTATCCACACATGTATCAAGTTTTTGGTTAATACAATTCTAGCATGAATAATAAACATTTATCATGATATAAGGAAATATAAATAACAACTTTATTATTGCCTCTAGGGCATATTTCCTTCAAAGAGAGCATCTGATTGCTCTTTTCGCTTCTTCAGGAACTTAGCTACATTCTCAAGGGCTGTTGCACGCTTTCTTTCAGCCTTTACTATAGCCACGAGGACACGAACAGTTGACGACCCCACCTGGCTTGTGTGTAATCCAGCATCATCTAGGAATTTTCACCTTGTGTCTAATCCAGCATCATTAGGGATGAGCACCTTGTGTGTAATCCAACCTCATTTTGGAAACATGATCTCGAGGTTGACCATACTTCCCACCTCACAGGAACTGCATCCTGATATGAAGTTACTTCTTTTTTAGATCAATACTCAGAGCAACCCAGATCCATTTAGTAGAAGCCAGATAAATAGGACTCGGAGAAGTGAATTCAAAAGAAAAAAAAAATAAAAACAGACTCCAAGGTGAGAACACCCACTTCCTACATCAAGCTAAAAACGAAAGCATTAGGACGATTAAGACTCTTCTTATTACACATCGAAGAACACGAGGCTAAGAGAAACAGAAACTACAACATATACACATCGAAGAACACGAGGCTAAACGAAAGTAATTGAAAGGGTATTACTTACCAAAGCTTGTTTTACAGGTTCGATGCAGCTCCTCTTTAACTTGCCACGCTCCTTGAAGATGTTCCCAATATCCCGTGTTTGGTCTTCATTGGTCCTCTGCATTTTCACACTCGTGGTTTTAAAATCTCAACATGGCAAGAAAAATATAGTAATACTCACGCATCTTGTGGGCAACATTAAAGCACTCATCTGCCATGTTAGAGCATCTCCAACAGAAGCGCAACGTGCGGCGCGTTAAAAGAGCATTTACAGCGCTGGAATAGCCACTTTTTGCGGGCCCAGAGTGCTGGCTCCAGCGGTCGCTGCAAACAATTGCGCGCGCGCGCCGCTCCAGCAGACGCGCTATATTTTTTCTCCTTTCTACTCTGACTCGATACACATTCGACTCCGGGTCGATACTGGCATAGATAGATACAAGCAAGATGCCCGTGCGTTGCACGTAACATGAAGATGCATTTGTATGAGTAGTTTATCTTGTGAGAGAAAAGGATGTACGAGGGAAGGCCTTATTTACAAATGTGGAGAGGGGTGTGGGTATCTTTTTGCAAAATTGTCATAGTTTCCTTCCTATCCGTCAGATATAAATGGGACGGCCTATATTGCAGGATGGCAGGCACACCATCATCACCAACTCTGTTTTTTATGAGAGTAGAGACATAGAGTATAGAGTAGAGACATAGATAGTTCTCAGCATAGATAGATAAAAAATAGATAGTTCAACTACTCCTTGATGACTCCCTAGCAGTGGCGCCAGAAAGTGCTTGTCTGCTAGAACTACGTCGGTATTTCCCCAAAGAGGAAGGGATGATGCAGCACAACGACGGTAGGTATTTCCCTCAGTGATGAAACCAAGGTTATCGAACCAGTAGGAGAACCAAGCAACACAACATAAACAACACCTGCACACAAAGAACAAATCCTCGCAATCCGACGTGTTTAAGGGGTTGTCAATCCCTTCCGGGGTACGGCGCCTCAAGATAGGCAAAACGGACGTGAGGAAATTGTAGTAGATTGATGGGAACACTAGATTGATAGATCGAACGCCAAATAAAATAAATAGAAATAAAACGTAGCAAGGTATTCTGTATTTTTGGTTTAATAGATCAGAAAATAAATACAAAGGAAAAGTAGTCGCAAAGGCAAATTTATGAGAAAGAAGACCCGGGGGCCGTAGGTTTCACTAGTGGCTTCTCTCGAGAAAAAATACCAAATGGTGGGTAAACGAATTACTGTTGGGCAATTGATAGAACTTCAAATAATCATGACGATATCCAGGCAATGATCATTATATAGGCATCACGTCCAAGATTAGTAGACCGACTCCTGCCTGCATCTACTACTATTACTCCACACATCAACCACTATCCAGCATGCATCTAGTGTATTAAGTTCATGGAAAAACAGAGTAATGCAATAAGAATGATGACATGATGTAGACAAGATCTATCTATGTAGAGATAGACCCCATCGTTTTATCCTTAGTAGCAACGATACATACGTGTTGGTTCCCCTTCTGTCACTGGGATCAAGCACCGTAAGATCGAACCCACTACAAAGCACCTCTTCCCATTGCAAGATAAATAGATCAAGTTGGCCAAACAAAACCAAAATATTGGAGAAGAAATACGAGGTTATAAGCAATCATGCATATAAGAGATCAAAGAAACTCAAATACTTTCATGGATATAAAAAGATATAACTGATCATAAACTCAAAGAGTTACATCATATGGATCTCTAGGAGACCATTGTATTGAGAATTCAGCAAGAGAGAGGAAGCCATCTAGCTACTAACTACGGACCCGAAGGTCTACAAAGAACTACTCACGCATCATCGGAGAGGCACCAATGGAGGTGGTGAACGCCATCCGAGATGGTGTCTAGATTGGATCTGGTGGTTTTGGACTCTGCGGCGACTGGATGAATATTTCGTCGACTCCCCTAGGGTTTCTCGAATATTGGGGTATTTATAGAGCAAAGAGGCGGTCCGGGGGGCACCCGAGGTGGGCACAACCCACTAGGGCGCGCCTGGGCCTCCTGGCGCGCCCTGGTGGGTTGTGCTCTCCTTGGAGCACCCCCCAGGCGCAGCCAGGGCCTATTATGTTCCTTCTGGTCCAAAAAAATCTCCGTAAAGTTTCGTGGCATTTGGACTCCGTCTGAAATTAATTTCTTGCGACGTAAAAAACATGCAGAAAACAGCAACTCGCACTTGGCACTATGTCAATAGGTTAGTACCAAAAAATGATATAAAATGACTATAAAATGATTATAAAACATCCAAGATTGGTAATAAAACAGCATGGAACAATAAAAAATTATAGATACGTTGGAGACGTATCATCATCCCCAAGCTTAACTCCTACTCGTCCTCGAGTAGGTAAGTGATAAAAACAGAATTTTTGATGTGGAATGCTGCCTAACATGTCATATCATATTCTTTTCTTTGTAGCTTGGACAATTGGACTTTTATGTGGTTCAAAGCAATAGTCTAGTTTTGACATGATAATTTAAATACTCAAGCATATCAACAAGCAACCATGTCTTTCAAAATACCAACGCTAAAATAAGTTATCCCTAGCCCGTCATGCTCAACCAATGATCCATTCATGAAACACACTCGCATATTAGCTACACCCAATACTCAAGTACAATCATATTGCCTCCTAGTTGGTGCTTTTATAAGAGAAGATGGAGACTCAAATACAAAATATAAATTGCATAAAGTAAAAGAAAGGCCCTTCGCATAGGGAAGTAGGGATTCGCAGAGGTGCCAGAGCTCAAAGCCAAAAACTTAGAGATAAAAACATTTTTGGAGGTGTATCCATCCCACCAACGAAAACGACTTAGAGTTCCCAACACTTTCCATGCTAGATATATCATAGGCGGTTCCCAAACAGAAAATAAAGTTTATTCCTTTTTCCACCATACTTTCACTTTCCATGGCTAGCCGTATCCACGGTTGCCCTCCATACCAACACTTTCCAAGGAATTTATTATTTGACAACATAAAGTAAATTCATTTTTGCATTTCAGGACTGGGCATCCCTAAAACCTTTGCCTTACTCTCGTGCAATGACAAGTGAATAAACACTCATCGTGAGAATAACACATCCAGCATGGAAAATATTAGCCACCCTTCACCGCTCCGCGAGCGAAAAACACACAAAAGAGAAGTTCATTTTGAAAATTAGAGATGGCACATGCAAATTTGCTTAGAACGACAAAAGAATACCGCATATAGGTAGATATAGTGGACTCATGTGGAAAAACTGGTTTAAAGGATTTTGGATGCACAAGTAGAGATCATACTTAGTGCAAAATGAAGGCTAGCAAAAAGATTAAGAAGCGACCAACCAAGAAACGAATAATCTCATAAGCAAGCATTAAGCATAATTAACACCGAATAATGCACCACAAGTATGATATAATTTCATTGCATGACTATTGACTTCCGTACTTGCATAGGGAATCATAAACCTTAACACCAATATTCTTACTAAAGCATAATTACTCATCAACACAACTCACATCATCATATCTCAAAACTACTACTAAGAATCAAGTTTATTTTGTCCAATGATCATCATGAAAGTTTTTATTATATCCTTCTTGGATATCTATCACTTTGGGACTAATTTTCATGTGTTGCTTTTCATAAGCTCAAACAAATATAAGTGAAGATCATGAGCATAAATTTTTATTTCTCTCAAAATAATTTAAGTGAAGCAAGAGAGAATTTTTGAAAATTTTACTAACTCTCAAATAAATCTAAGTGAATCAAGAGAGCATTTCTTAAAAAAAAGCACACCGTGCTCAAAAAGATATAAGTGAAGCACTAGAGTAAGTCCATAGCTCATAAAAGATATAAGTGAAGCACTAGAGTAAGTCCATAGCTCATAAAAGATTTAAGTGAAGCATAGAGAGCAATTCTAACAAGTCATAACATAAATTTGGCTCTCTCAAATAAGTGTGTCCAGCAAGGATTGATGACTTAAAACACAAAATAAAGCAAGCAAAGACTCATATCATACAAGACGCTCCAAGCAAAACACATAGTATGTGACGAATAAAAATATAGCCTCAAGTAAAATACTAATGGTCGTTAGAAGAAAGAGGGGATGCCACTCGGGGGCATCCCCAAGCTTAGTTGGTTGCTCATTTTTGAATAATAGCTTGGGATGCCGGGGCATCCCCAAGCTTAGGCTCTTCTATCCTTCCTTCATCCATCGTAAGATAACCCCAAACTTGAAAACTTCAATCACACAAAACTCAACAAAACCTTCGTGAGACCCGTTAGTATAAGAAAGCAAACCACTACTATAAGTACTGTATCAAACCATTCATATTTTATTTTTTCATTATATCTACTGTATTCCAACTTTTCTAGGGAAAAACTCATCAAAGAAAACCATAGAGCCATCAAAATAAGCACACAACACAAAGAAAATAGAATCTGCCAAAACAGAATAGTCTGTAGCAATCTGACTATTTTGAAAACTTCTGTAACTCCAAAACTTCTGAAAAATTAGGACAACCAGGGTAATTTGTATATTAATCTTCTGCAAAAATAATCAAGGCAAAAACACTTTTTTGTGATTTATGAAAATTATTTTCGTGAGTGCATAAGTTTCTGTTTTTTCAGCAAGATCAAACAACTATCACCCAAGAAGATCCTAAAGGCTTTACTTGGCACAAACACTAATTAAAACACAAAAAACACAATCATAACAGTAGAATAATTGTGCAAACACACAATAACAGAAAGCAAAAATCAAAAAAATTATTCATTGGGTTGCCTCCCAACAAGCTCTATAGTTTTACGCCCTTAGCTAGCCATAAAGTTTTGTCATCTTTGTTTCGAGATCCATAAGATGCCCCCATGATTGATTCATATGGTGGCTTAATTCTTGTTCTAGGGAAGTGTCCCATGCCTTTCCTCAAAGGAAATTGGAACTTAATATTGCCTTCTTTCATATCAATCACGACAATGATAGTGCGTAAAAACGGTCTACCAAGAATAATTGGGCAAGACGGATTGCAATCAATATCAAGAACAATAAAATCTATGGGCACATGGTTCCTATTTGCAAGAATAATAACATCATTAATTCTTCCCATAGGCTTTTTAATAGTAGAATCCGCCAAGTGCAAATTCAAAGAACATTCTTCAAGATCGGTAAGACCAAGCACATCACATAAAGATTTCGGAATTGTAGAAACACTAGCACCCAAGTCACACAAAGCAAAACATCATAATTTTTAATCTTGACTTTGATAGTAGGTTCCCATTCATCATGCAATTTTCTAGGAATTGATACTTCTAATTCCAATTTTCTTCAAAAGCTTTCATCATAGCATCAACAATATGTTTAGTAAAAGCTTTATTTTGTTTATAGGCATGAGGTGAATTTATCATGAATTGCAACAAACAAATACAATCAATCAAAGAGCAACTATCATAATTAAAGTCTTTTTAATCCAAAAGAGTGGGCACATCACTAGTTAAAGTTTTGACCTCTCCAAACCCACTTTTATCAATTTTCTCAACATGATTTTCACCCTCGGAATCATCGGGACGCATTCTAGCTAAAGTTGACTCTTCTCCAGTCCCTTTTTTCATCAATCTTAACTTTACTATACAAGGAATCAATGGACGAAACACCAATCATTTTAAGATCTTCATCACTTTTGCGACAGAAATCACTAGAAAATGCTTTTTCTAATAATTCTCTTTTAGCTCTAAGCATAGCGGTTCTTTTCTTACTTTCATCCATAGACACATAAAGAGCTTTAATTGATTCATCTACTTTAGGCACAAAAAATTTCATCTTGAGATTTTCCACATCATGAGCAATTCTATCAACACTTCTAGACAAATCATCAATCTTACTCAACTTTTCTTCTATGGAAGTGTTGAAAACTTTTGCGTATTGATAAATTCTTTAATATTATTCTCAAGATCAGAGGTGTTCCTATTATTATTGTAAGATTGGTTTCCATAGGAATTACCATAATTATTAGAGGAATTACTAGGAAAAGGCCTAGGATTAAAATTACCTCTATAAGCATTGTTATTGAAATTATTTCGAGAGATAAAATTCACATCTATGGCATCACTATTTTGCTCAATCAAAGTAGACAAAGGCATATCATTAAAATCAATAGGAGCACTTTTACTAGCAACCAATTTCATAAGAGCATCAACCTTTTCACTCAAAGAAGAAATTTCTTCAACTGAATTAATTTTTTTACTAGTAGGCGCCCTTTCGTATGCCATTGTGAATAATTTGCCATGATGTTATCAAGCAATTTGGTGGCTTCACCCAAAGTAATTTCCATAAAAGTACCACCCGCAGCGGAATCTAAAAGATTACGAGAAACAAAATTCAACCCTGCATAAAATTTTTGTATGATCATCCAAAGATTTAACCCATGAGTTGGGCAATTCCTTAGCATCATTTTCATCCTTTCCCAAGATTGTGCAACATGCTCATGTTCAAGTTGCTTGAAATTCATGATCTGGGTTCTAAGGGAAATAATTTTTGCGGGCGGAAAATACTTAGTGATAAATGCGTCTTTGCACTTATTCCAAGAATCGATACTATTGCGAGGCAAAGAAGAGAACCAAATTTTTGCAGAATCACGCAAAGAAAACGGAAATAATTTCATCTTCACCACATCATTGTCCACATCTTTTTTCTTTTGCATATCGCATAATTCCACGAAGGTATTAAGACGGGACACGGTATCCTCATTAGGAGTACCGGAAAATTGATCTTTCATAACAAGATTCAGCAAAGCAGTATTAATATCACAAGACTCCGCACTAGTGGCGGGAGGAGCAATCGGAGTGCCAATAAAATCATTGTTGTTGGTATTTGAGAAGTCACACAATTTGGTGTTCTCTTGAGTCATGATGACTTCTCAACAAGATTGCACTCAAAAACAGATCCGGTAAGAAAACGGCGAACGGAAAAGAGGGGCGAATAAAACGGCAAATTTTTGTGAAGTGAGGAGAGGAAAAGGAGAGGAAAATGGCAAATAATGTAAATTGCAAGGAGATGAGATTTGTGATTAGGAACCTGGTATATGTTGAAGATACTCCCCCGCAACGACGCCAGAAATTCCTTTTGATGACTCCCTAGCAGTGGCGCCAGAAAGTGCTTGTCTGCTAGAACTACGTCGGTATTTCCCCAAAGAGGAAGGGATGATGCAGCACAACGATGGTACATATTGCCCTCAATGATGAAACCAAGGTTATCGAACCAGTAGGAGAACCAAGCAACACAACGTAAACAACACCTGCACACAAAGAACAAATCCTCGCAACCCGACGTGTTAAAGGGGTTGTCAATCCCTTCCGGGGTACGGCGTCTCAAGATAGGCAAAACGGACGTGAGAAATTGTAGTAGATTGATAGATCAAACGCCAAATAAAATAAATAGAAATAAAACGTAGCAAGGTATTTTTGTATTTTTGGTTTAATAGATCTAAAAATAAAGGCAAATTTAAGAGAAAGAAGACCTGGGGGCCGTAGGTTTCACTGGTGGCTTCTCTCGATAAAAATAGCAAATGGTGGGTAAACGAATTGTATTAACCGGAAACTTAGTACATGTGTGAATACATAGACAAAAACAGAGTGTCCCTAGTATGCCTATACTTGACTAGCTTGTTTATCAAAGATGGTCATGTTTCCTGACCATAGACATGTGTTGTCATTTGATGAATGGGATCACATCATTAGGAGAATGATGTGATGGACAAGACCCATCCGTTAGCTTGGCATAATGATCGTTTAGTTTTATTGCTATTGCTTTCTTCATGACTTATACATGTTCCTCTGACTATGAGATTATGCAACTCCCGAATACCAGAGGAACACCTTGTGTGCTATCAAAGGTCACAACGTAACTGGGTGATTATAAAGATGCTCTACAGGTGTCTCTGAAGGTGTTTGTTGGGTTGGCATAGATCGAGATTAGGATTTGTCACTCCGTGTTTCGGAGAGGTATCTCTGGGCCCTCTCGGTAATGCACATCACTATAAGCCTTGCAAGCAATGTGACTAATGAGTTAGTTGTGGGATGATGCATTACAGAACGAGTAAAGAGACTTGCCGGTAACGAGATTGAACTAGGTATGATGATACCGACGATCGAATCTCAGGCAAGTAACATACCGATGACAAAGGGAACAACATATGTTGTTATGCGGTTTGACTGATAAAGATCTTTGTAGAATATGTAGGAGCCAATATGAGCATCCAGGTTCCGCTATTGGTTATTAACCAGAGATGTGTCTCGGTCATGTCTACATAGTTCTCGAACCCGTAGGGTCCGCACGCTTAACGTTCGATGACGATTTGTATTATGATTTATGTGATTTGATGACCGAAGTTTGTTCGGAGTCCCGGATGAGATCACGGACATGACGAGGAGTCTTGAAATGGTCGAGCGGTAAGATCGATATATTGGAAGGCTATATTCGGACATCGGAAAGGTTCCGAGTGATTCGGGTATTTTTTGGAGTACCGGAGAGTTACGGGAATTCGCCGGGGGAAGTAGTGGGCCTTAATGGACCATACGGGAAAGGAGAGAAGGGCCTCAAGGGGTGGTCCCGCGCCCCCCATGGGCTGGTCCGAATTGGACTAGGAGGGGGCGGCGCGCCCCTCCTTCCTTCTCCCCTCTTCCTCCTTCCCTCCTTCTCCTACTAGGAATAGGAAAGAGGAGGGGAATCCTACTTGGACTGGGGAGTCCTAGTAGGATTCCCCACACCTGGCGTGCCCCCTAGGGCCGGCCACCTCTTCCCTCCCCTCCTTTATATACGTGGCCAGGGGGCACCCCATAGACACACAAGCTGATCTTTTAGCCGTGTGCGGTGCCCCCCTCCACAGTTACACACCTCGGTCATATCGTCATAGTGCTTAGGCGAAGTCCTGCGCCGGTAACTTCATCATCACCGTCGCCACGCCGTCGTGCTGACAAAACTCTCCCTCGGCCTCAACTGGATCAAGAGTACGAGGGACGTTATCGAGCTGAACGTGTGCTGAACACGGAGGTGCCGTACGTTCGGTGCTAGGATCGGTCGGACCGTGAAGACGTACGACTACATCAACCGCGTTGATAAAACGCTTCCGCTTTCGGTCTACGAGGGTACGTGGAGACACTCTCCCCACTCATTGCTATGCTTCTCCTAGATAGATCTTGCGTGATCATAGCCATTTTTAAAATTACCGCGTTCCCCAACAACACCCTCACACAGAGGGTCGCGACGCCATCGTACTTGAAGTGGAGGGTGCACCTCCTGCTCAATCCGCGCGCACGGGCGAATGCCTGCCAGCCAAGGGCCAGAGCCACGTTGCCCGTAGCGGAGACCTCCACCGCGACCCACGAGGCTTTGCTGCAGCAACCATCGGCCTGCAGCTAGAGGCCGTCAAGACCCGCAGCCGACAGCTCGCCGGCGAAAAAGCACGGAAGCTGGAGCCAGGTGCCGGCCAGCCTCTCCGACCACATGATGAACTCCGGGAGCACCTCCGCCGAGTGAAAGCGCGGCCGAGGAGGCCGGGCAACCACGGCGTGCCTCCCTTCGTCGATGGGGCTGCCTTGCCCTGGGCGACTCCGATCATGGGAAGAAGCACCGCCACGGCTGCCCGGGACGGTGCTACCTCTTGAGCATGCATTGTTTTTCCCTTAAGAGGAAAGGGTGATGCAGCAAAGTAGCGTAAGTATTTCCCTCAGTTTTTGAGAACCAAGGTATCAATCCAGTAGGAGATAACACGCAAGTCGCCTAGTACCTGCACAAACAATCAAGAACCTTGCAACCAACGCGATAAAGGGGTTGTCAATCCCTTCATGGTCTCTCGCAAAAGTGAGATCTGATAAAGATAATAAGATAAATATTTTTGGTATTTTTGTTGTATAGATTGGAAAGTAAAGATTGGAAAGTAAAATAAAGAGGAAACTAGACTTGTAGATCGGAAACTTATATGATGGAAAATAGACCCGGGGGCCATAGGTTTCACTAGTGCCTTCTCTCAAGATAGCATATATTACGGTGGGTGAACAAATTACTGCCGAGCAATTGATAGAAAAGCACATAGTTATGAGAATATCTAGGCAATGATCATGAACATAGGCATCACGTCCATGTCAGGTAGACCGAAACGATTCTACATCTACTACTATTACTCCACACATCGACCGCTATCCGGCATGCATCTAGAGTATTAAGTTCATAAGAACAGAGTAACGCATTAAGCTGTAGGAGATATGCCCTAGAGGCAATAATAAATGTTATTGATTATCTCCCTGCTCATAATTATGTTTATGTTCCATGCTATAACTGCTGTGGTTCCCGAGCCCGTATATCCATAAAGGCTCTGGGGAGAACCCATATGCACGTGTGGAATAATAAACGGTAAAATGTATTCCTAGTCGTGCCTCTAAGACTAGCTCAAGTGTTGCATGATGATTATGTTTTCCCAATCATGGGCATGTCTATGCCAAGCAATTTTGAGGGCACAATGTCAGGAAGGACATTTGTGTTGAATCGACCCGAATTGATGTTATGCTATGAGATACATTCGTCACAAGTTAATGGTTTATAACACAGAGATAGTTAATGTTTGCATAATTCCTTAGACCATGAGAGTATCGAGTTTCTTCATGCTTGCTTCATGAACTTTGGGGTTTGTTAAACGTCATTCGTAACTGGATGGCTATTACGGCGGCTTACGGGTTCATGGGAAAGTATGTTAAGTGACTTGATAGCTCGAGATTGGGATTTGCTCCTCCGACGATGGAGAGATATACTCGGGCCCTCTCGGTGTTACGGTGTCCATCATCGTCTGGCTAGACACTTTGTGATTTGATCATGGGGATGCCGGGACACGAAACGAGAAAAGAGAACAAAACCGGTAACGAGGTAACTAGCATAGTGGACAAGTTGTTGATCCACGGGAATGCCAACATGTCTCACCTCGGGTATTTGTGACATATCGTGAAGCAATAGGAATAGCACACGGCAACTGGAGGTTCACTCGAATATTTATTCGTGTGGGTATAGGGGTCAATATGGGTGTCCACGGCTCCGATGTTGATCATTGATCGGAAGGGGTTCCGGGTCATGTCTATAATTCACCGAACCTATAGGGTCACACGCTTAAGGGTCATCTATCTTCTGAATACTAGACAGGGACTGAGAGAAAATCACCGAAAATGTTTCGGACACCGAAAAGTTTCGGACAGCGGAATCGTACCGCAGATAGGTCATCGGATAAGTTTCGATGATACCAAAAAGTTGTTTCGGGATACACCATTAAGTCAAATTGGTTTCGGCACATGCCTGATAATTCTTGGAGGATGCCAGAATCATTCTGGAAGCTTTTTGGAATTTTCTGAGATATAAACCGGAAATGTTCCGGAGCTGCCGGAGCCACTTCAGATGTGTTTCGCAGATGAAAATCACTAAAACCGGAATTGTTTCGGAACGCGTTGAAAATCATTTTAGTGGGTACTGGAAATGTTCTTAGCCCACATAAATATTTTCAGTTCGATCAGATGCTGAAAAATGTCGTCGTGAATAGTGAAAATCAGCTTTATGGTTAGTTTATGGAAAGCCACATTTTGGGGCTTTGCTCCAAAATATCTTGGGGATGACATGGATGGATAGGAGCCATTTTTTGGGCCCCTCATGGGGGTGTGGCCGGCCACATGGGGTATCCCCCCTTGGGGACCCTCTTGTTCATTGGTTTCACTCCTAGGTCCTTGTGGAAGGACTTCATTCATGTGCATTTTGGGTTTTTTGTGAAACTACCCTACCCCCTTGGGATTTCCTATAAATAGAGCTGGAGGGGCAGCCCTCTACACTCATCCTTTGCTCTCATACACATGCCATGCATTTTCTGGCTTCTTCTCTCCCTCCCACGAAAAGAGTTTCGTAGAGCCGTAAGGCTGTCTGGGTTCCGGCAGGAACTAGTTCTGGACGGCGAAGCCCTGCCGGATAGATGACACCGTATGTGTGCAACTCTGTAGAGAGATCGTAGTTTCGGTCTTAGTTCGTGAGTGCCTCCCGAAGGGCTGTCCATGTGACCGTCCGAGTTTCGAAGGTCCTCCCGAAGAGCTGTCCGAGTGACCGTTCGAGTTTCGAAGGTCCTCCCGAAGGGCTGTCCGCGACACCGTCCGGGGGGGCGGGGCTGTTCGACCGCCTCCCGGAGGGTTGTCTGAGGAGCAGATGAGGGTATACATCCTCGCGATTGGGAGGTTGTAAATCCTAGCTGCGGGGATCTGCACCGCCGATCGTCATCGACTCTACTTCCCGCTGCGCTACGAGTCGGTAACGAAAAAGATCAAACCATGTATGCAGTCTGCATAGTGGTCCTGGGCTGGTGCGTAGGTCGGGAAATTTTTGTTTTCTGCTGCGTTACCCTTCAGTGGCATCATGAGCCGTGCTATGCGTAGATGCATGTTGCGATCTAGAATACATAGAGATGTATGGGTATTGCATAATATAATTAGGTAGTAGATGAGACCTATTGCTGAAAATTATTTATGCGGGTGACAGATGAAATCTGTTACCCGATGTTCTTGTTGCTTCCCTAGAATTTGCGTTTGCTCAATCTCGAGACAGCATGGTGGAATTTGACAAAGTTCTGGCAATCCGTGATCCTGATTGATCATGGAAGTGCTATCAGTTCTTTGGGTTCTGCCGTAGTCAAAAGAAAGATGAAATTCGCAGACGACAGGGCAATGCTGATATGATGTGCACGGGGGTCATGCGTATGACGAAGTTTAGTATGGGGTTCAAGATTTTATTGTCTCGTGCTTCATACACCCTGCAAAGTTAATCTAGCGACATGAACTATCATACTTGATGATGAACGTTGGTCGTTGCGGTTTAAGTCAAAACCTTAGAAGCCACGTAAAATAAATTTTGCATAAACCGATTAGAGGCGTCTAACTTGGTTTTGCAGGATGTGCATGTGATGTGGTATAGCAGTGCTCATACTAATTCGATTATGTATGAGATGACTATATGATGTAATTTGATTCACATGACCTGCGTGTCATGATTCGGCATGATGGCTGGAGCCATATGATTGCACTTTAATGACCTGCGTGTCAACCTTAAGTAATGCATTAATTTTATACGCTATGGAGATAGCAATATTATCTGGTGCATCGACAAGGTGGTGGCAATCTTCGCGAAGGTGAACACCAACACGAATGCCGAAGACGAAGAAATGAAATACTTCTCCGTCAGAAAGGGCTATACCATATCATGCTATTATGAATTGCCTGAGATGTTTATCCCTTATGATGCACCCTTCTTGATTGCGCGGTAGTCGCTTTTTATTAGGGTGATCTCTCACAAAAATACCAAGTAGTTAGTGTTCTCCCAAGTGTAGCACCGTCACGGCACCTATCTTTTCGGGGTGCGCTGTGTCACACGGGTAAGAACGATTAGAGAAGTGTGAGGCGGGTGAGTTGAGACCTCGCAGCGAGATCACTTGGTTGTCTTGACGTTCAGGCATGACCGTCATGAGCTCGGAACACACGCATCAAAAGATGAACAAGAGTCACATAGAGATGTGATTGGCAAGTTGGCCTACCAGTTGAGATTTTTCGTCATCAGTGGTGTTACACCAATGGCGAACAATTGAAATGCGGGTCTTGTATCACTCACAATCAATTTTGAGAGATATTGATTTGAGTGGGAGCGCACTGTTGAATTAACATGTTTAATTCTCAATGCAATTAATTTTGAACACTGTCTAAGTGTGGTTTGCATAATAGTTGTAGAATAATGGCTCGCATTTCCACCTTCCCTATTAAAATTGAATAGCTGTTAAATATCTGCTTAAAACTTTACGATTGGTAACGTAATATGAGGATTGTCCTCAAAAGTGCCGAGAAGGACTTTGTCCTATTGCATGCTTTCCGTATCCTCCCACTAATGGTATGGATCATGTGACTCTCGTCCTTCGATCCAAAAGCGAGAATTCTGTTATGGTCAAGTGGAATATGTTTGCTTCCATGAAACCCAAACTTCGAAAGTTGGGATAGTTATATGATATTCATGGTACTGAAAATTATTTTCATATACAAACAAAGCAATGTTTGTTTGCAAGTATTAGTAAAAGTGTTTACTATGCATTTGACTGTTGGGAAAGGGATCCAGAAGAACACCTGTCATATAATGAAAGGTGAATAAAACAACAACTTAAAGAGAAAGGAAGTGTCCAAAGGGTGTTAGTATGACTTACACGCCTAGGAAGTACGGGGCTAATGCCACTCTTAAGTTGGGTGCTTCTTCTGAGAGTAGGAGAAATACTAAAAGTTAAACTGTTAGAAGTATAAAGGAAAAAGGAAAGAAGACTGGAATATCCAGCTCATGTATGAATGTCATACAAGTTTTTCACGTATAGAAGGCTGGTCAAAGATATAGTTCTTGCGAATTATGGTTAAACATGTTAATCACTAATTCTTGGGTATTGTGAGTTCATCACAAAAATGCCCGCTTGATTGCATTCTGTTGCAACTCGATGTAAGAACTACTATGGCCTGAAAGACTAGCTAGAAATGAGGTTAAGGTATACACAAGGAACATAGTAAATGTTACTATACCTTCCATCGGTGTATTGCCGTCTGTATTTATTTTCATAATTCATTTAGAGTTTTACAAACTCTATCCCATTGCATAAGGTATCTTGCAAGAAGGTTGTTCATAAGAGAACTTTTTATGTTCGATGTTATGAATAACAAAAGGGCCATACTTTCATTATGAATGAGATGTATGTTATGAATATTGATAATAATACAATACCTCTGGGTTTACTTTCATAATTCATTTTAGAGTTTCATACACTCTAGCCCATTGCACAATGTTTGTTGCAAAAGAGTTGTTCATAAAAACAACAATTGTTGTTAAGTATTATGAATAACATAAGGGCCATACTTCCATCATCGATGGGACGTATGTTATGAATATTGATGGTAATATGATACATCCATAACACTGACGCTAAATGTCGCAAGACTAAAAGAATACCACACAAGTGTGGCACTACATTTGGTCACATTGGAGAAACCCGCATGAAAAATTCCATTATGATGGATTTTGAAGTCTTTTTGATTTTGAATCATCTGACACTTGCAACTTTCCTCCGAAAAGTGAAGTGACTAAAATACCGTTCACTGGCCATAAGGAACGAACAACAAACTTATTAGTGATCATACATTTGATGTGTGTAGTCCGATAAGTGTTGTTAGTGGTGGATTTATTTATCTTCAGAAATGACTCAAGTAGATATATGGATATTTACTTGATGAGACGTAAGTCTGGATCTTTTGAAATCATTCAAAAGGTTCTCAAAAATGAAGTAGAAGTTATTGTAACAAGAAAATTATGTTTCTGCAATTTGATTGCAAAAAGGAATATTTGAGTTACATGTTTAGCGAATGTCTGATGAGTTGTGAAAGGGGTTTCATAACTTGCACCTCCCGGAACACCACTGCAAGTGGAAAGTATGTGGAGATGTAATCAAACCATTTATGACATGGTAAGGTCAAAGATGACATAAATAAATTTGCCATTATCCCTTTTAAAGTGATGCTTTAGAGACTGCGGCTTTTACACTGAAAAGAGCTACATCGGGTCTGTTGAAATGAAGCCATGGTATGGTACGCCCAACTATGTTATATCTTTTCTTAACATTTGGAATATGGGGCTTGTGTAAAAGGTTACAAACCTATTCCAAATCAGACAAGTGCTACTTTGTAGGTTATACAAAATGTTGGGTATTCCTCCCTCACTATACTAAGGCAAATAGTTTTGCCGCGAAATGGTGTGCTTTTAAAGAGAATGGTTCTTTCAAAAAGGTGAGTGGGAGAATAGTGCAACTCGACGAGATAAACAGTATCTACGTCATCAGATCAAAGGAAAGAGACCTTGGAAGTAATTCCAGAGTTTCCTACTGCGACTGATACGGAAGTCTCTACAATAAAATGTATGAACTTCGGTCGAACTTGCAGCTGAACCACGTAGGCAAGGCTCTTGCAAACCTCTAAGGTGCGCAAACGAGATATTGTTGTTAGACAACATTATACCTATGATACACAAGGAAGCGTTGATGGGCCCTGACTCCGGAATTGGCTAAATGCCAATACAACCCGAGTTAGTTTCCATATAAGTGATTCAAGATTTAAACCTTGATACACCTTTCGGAAGACTTAGAGTCTAACGAATATTTATGGAACTTAATACTGATATGGATAAAAATGTTTTATCCATAAAGCTCGACTTGTTGAAATAACAAGTTCAAGAGTTGACTACGATGAGGTTGTTTTCATTGTAGCGATGCTTAAAGTTGGTTCGGGTTGAACTAGCAATTAATACATATTTCAATCATGAGATATGAAACATGGATGATAAAAGGATTTCCATCTGATGGAAATGAAAGCTAGGACTTGTATATGATACAGTCCAAAGTAATTTGTCGATCCAGAGGATGCTAGTAGGTATGCAAACTTCAGAGTTCCAGCAATGGACAGAAGAGAGCAAAATGGAGTTGGAATCTTTGTGTTTTGATGAAATGGTCAAAGGGGTTTTGACTTCATCAATGGGTAACGAAGATGCTTGTAATTCAAGAAAGTAAGTGGGAGCGTAATAATATTTCTAAAAACCTTATGTGCTTGGCACATTGGTAATTGGAAATAAATTTCTTGACACGAATTAGGACTTCATTTGAAAATAGTTTTTCGATGAAGTGCTTAGGCTAAATAGCCTCAATATTAGGCATGATGATCTATGGAGATAGATTTACCTAATGGGGCTAAGCAATGAATACATATTGACAAGATGCTAAAACCTTTTAGCATTTAAAACGCCAAGGAGTGATTCTTGCCAAAGTCACACGGAAAGAGTTTTTGCAAGACTCGGTGTCCCAAAACACTGATGAGTAAAATACATGATGCAGATTCCACACACTTTTGTGTTTGGATTAATCATGTATTCCATGGTATGTAAAACAACCAGATATGTCCGATACTCCCAAGGTGCTGCGAGTATGGATACCAAAGTGATCAAATTACTGATCATGGGACAACAGTGAAAGATGTCACAGAGTACTAGAGTAAGTACTGATGACATGGTTTTCTCGCAAGCAGAGATCATGAAGAGTTCGTTGTAAAATGTTACATCGATACAGTCTTCATCTTTTCTCCATGCAATTTTCGATTTAAATTAAGGGTTTTGTGTAACACACAATGTGGTGGCACAGTTAGTTGGAATTTGTTCAAACTAGTTACTGTGGCGAATTCTATAACAAGGGCTAAGTATGTTGACGCTTTAGAAGCGACAAAGAAGATGTTGAATCATATAGTTCATTCATGAACTTAGTATAGTTCCAAGATGGCTTTTGACAATGGGACACTACTGCAGGTAGTTGCTCCATAACTCAGTCTGACGAATCCAGGTTCGACCTGTGATTCACATACATACAAAGCCAGTCCACACAAAATATGAATTTTGTGAAAACGTGAAAACGCGAGGACATGCAAATATACACACGGAACTGAAGTTGTCAGATCCGTTGGACATCAGGCTATACCACAAGCGAAGCATATTTACACCGGTGTGCCACAGGTGTGAAGTGCATTAGCATAAGCTAGATTATTGTCTCTAGTGCAAGTGGGAGTCTGTAGGAGATATGCCCTAGAGGCAATAATAAATGTTATTGATTATCTCCCTGTTCATAATTATGTTTATGTTCCATGCTATAACTGCTGTGGTTCCCGAGCCCGTATATCCATAAAGGCTCTGGGGAGAACCCATATGCACATGTGGAATAATAAACGGTAAAATGTATTCCTAGTCGTGCCTCTAAGACTAGCTCAAGTGTTGCATGATGATTATGTTTTCCCAATCATGGGCATGTCTATGCCAAGCAATTTTGAGGGCACAATGTCAGGAAGGACATTTGTGTTGAATCGACCCGAATTGATGTTATGCTATGAGATACATTCGTCACAAGTTAATGGTTTATAACACAGAGATAGTTAATGTTTGCATAATTCCTTAGCCCATGAGAGTATCGAGTTTCTTCATGCTTGCTTCATGAACTTTGGGGTTTGTTAAACGTCATCCGTAACTGGATGGCTATTACGGCGGCTTATGGGTTCATGGGAAAGTATGTTAAGTGACTTGATAGCTCAAGATTGGGATTTGCTCCTCCGACGATGGAGAGATATACTTGGGCCCTCTCGGTGTTACGGTGTCCATCATCGTCTGGCCAGACACTTTGTGATTTGATCACGGGGATGCCGGAACACAAAACGAGAAAAGAGAACAAAACCGGTAACGAGGTAACTAGCATAGTGGACAAGTTGTTGATCCACGGGAATGCCAACATGTCTCACCTCGGGTATTTGTAACATATCGCGAAGCAACAGGAATAGCACACGGCAACTGGAGGTTCACTCGAATATTTATTCGTGTGGGTATAGGGGTCAATATGGGTGTCCACGGCTCCGATGTTGATCATTGATCGGAAGGGGTTCCGGGTCATGTCTATACTTCACCGAACCTATAGGGTCACATGCTTAAGGGTCATCTATCTTCTGAATACTAGACAGGGACTGAGAGAAAATCACCGAAAAAGTTTCGGACACCGAAAAGTTTCGGACAGCGGAATCGTACCGCAGAGAGAGGTCATCGGATAAGTTCCGATGATACCGAAAAGTTGTTTCGGGATACACCATTAAGTCAAATTGGTTTCGGCACATGCCTGATAATTCTTGGAGGATGCCAGAATCATTCTGGAAGCTTTTTGGAATTTTCTGAGATAAAAACCGGAAATGTTCCGGAGCTGCCGGAGCCACTTCAGATGCGTTTCGCAGATGAAAATCACTAAAACTGGAATTGTTTCGGAACGTGTTGAAAATCATTTTAGTGGGTACTGGAAATGTTCTTAGCCCACATAAATATTTTCAGTTCGATCAGACGCTGAAAAATGTCGTCGTGAATAGTGAAAATCAGCTTTATGGTTAGTTTATGGAAAGCCACCTTTTGGGGCTTTGCTCCAAAAGATCTTGGGGATGACATGGATGGATTGGAGTCATTTTTTGGGCCCCTCATGGGGGTGTGGCCGGCCACATGGGGTATCCCCCCTTGGGGACCCTCTTGTTCATTGGTTTCACTCCTAGGTCCTTGTGGAAGGACTTCATTCATGTGGATTTTGGGTTTTTTGTGAAACTACCCTACCCCCTTGGGATTTCCTATAAATAGAGGTGGAGGGGCAGCCCTCCACACTCATCCTTTGCTCTCATACACATGCCATGCATTATCTGGCTTCTTCTCTCCCTCCCACGAAAAGAGTTTCGTAGAGCCGTGAGGCTGTCTGGGTTCCGGCAGGAACTAGTTCTGGACGACGAAGCCCAGCCGGATAGATGACACCGTATGTGTGCAACTCTGTAGAGAGATCGTAGTTTCGGTCTTAGTTCGTGAGTGCCTCCCGAAGGGCTGTCCATGTGACCATCCGAGTTTCGAAGGTCCTCCCGAAGGGCTGTCCGAGTGACCATTCGAGTTTCGAAGGTCCTCCCGAAGGGCTGGCCGCGACACCGTCCGGGGGGGCTGTTCGACCGCCTCCCGGAGGGTTGTCTGAGGAGCAGATGAGGGTATACATCCTCGCGATTGGGAGGTTGTAAATCCTAGCTGCGGGGATCTGCACCGCCGATCGTCATCGACTCTACTTCCCGCTGCGCTACGAGTCGGTAACGAAAAAGATCAAACCATGTATGCAGTCTCCATAGTGGTCCTGGGCTGGTGCGTAGGTCGGAATTTTTTTGTTTTCTGCTGCGTTACCCTTCATAAGCAAGATGACATGATGCAGAGGGATAAACTCAAGCAATATGATATAAACCCCATCTTTTTATCCTCGATGGCAACAATACAATACGTGCCTTGCTACCCCTGCTGTCACTGGGAAAGGACACCGCAAGATTGAACCCAAAGCTAAGCACTTCTCCTATTGCAAGAAAGATCAACTAGTAGGCCAAACTAAACCGATAATTCGAAGAGACTTGCAAATACATCAAATCATGCATATAAGAATTCAGAGAAGAACCAAATATTATTCATAGATAAACTTGATCATAAATCCACAATTCATCGGATCTCAGCAAACACACCGCAAAAAGTATTACATCGAATAGATCTCCAAGAACATCGAGGAGAACTTTGTATTGAGAATCAAAGAGAGAGAAGAAGCCATCTAGCTAATAACTATGGACCCGAAGGTCTGTGGTAAACTACTCACAAATCATCGGAGAGGCTATGGTGTTGATGTAGAAGCCCTCCGTGATCGATTCCCCCTCCGGCGGAGCGCCGGAAAAGGCCCCAAGATAGGATCTCACGGGTACAGAAGGTTGCGGCGGTGGAGAAGTGGTTTCGTGGCTCCCCCTGATGTTTTTAGCGTATAAGAGTATATATAGGTGGAAGAAATAGGTCGGTGGAGCTCCGTGGGGCCCACGAGGGTGGGGGGCGCACCTACCCCCCAGGGCGCGCCCTCCTGCCTCGTGACCACCTCGTGGTGTTCCAGACTTCAACTCCAAGTCTTCCGGATTGCGTTTGTTCCAAGAAAGATCATCGCGAAGGTTTCATTCCGTTTGGATTCCGGTTGGTATTCGTTTTCTGCAAAACACTGAAATAGGCAAAAAACAGAAATTGGCACTGGGCCTCCGGTTAATAGGTTAGTCCCAATAATAATATAAAAGAGCATATTAAAGCCCATTAAACATCCAAAACAGATAATATAATAGCATGGAACAATCAAAAATTATAGATACGTTGGAGACGTATCAGACGACGCCGGCCCCCAAGGGAGCGCGCCCCCGCCCCCGAGGAGCCACAGTAGGGGTCGCGGCGAGGGCGGCCCCGCCCTCTCTTGAGTGGCGGCAAGTCGGGCCCCTCCTGGCGAGCTTTCCCCTTCTCTGCGGCGGAGAACCTCTTCATTGGCGCCATGGAGGCTGCAGCGAGACGGCAAAGCAGGGAGGAAGGAGAAAGAGCAGGCGGCGAGGAGAAGGAGATGAGCAATGGGGGCTTCGCAGCCTCTCCTCATTTATAGCCAGGAGGAGGCCAACCGACGACCTCCATGACCGCATGCAATGATGATCTTTTCTCTGCATGCAGCAGAGTCTCGTCAAGTCGAACGGTTCCAAGGCAGCGTGGGGAAGTGGAGGCGCCCATGTGTTGGGGAACATAGTAATTTCAAAAAAAATTCTACGCACACGCAAGATCATGGTGATGCATAACAAGGAGAGGGGAGAGTGTGTCCACGTACCCTCGTAGACCGAAAGATGAAGCATTATGACAACGCGGTTGATGTAGTCGTACGTCTTCACGATCGACCGATCCTAAGTACCGAACGTACGTCACCTCCGTGTTCAGCACAAGTTCAGCTCGGTGACGTCCGGCGAACTCACGATCCAGTAGAGCTTCGAGGGAGAGCTTCGTCAACACGACGGCATGATGACGGTGTTGATGAAGTTACCGACGCAGGGCTTCGCCTAAGCACCGCTACGATATGACCGACATGGATTATGGTGGAGGGGGGCACCGCACACGGCTAAGAGAGATCAATGATCAACTTGTGTGTCTATGGGGTGCCCCCTCCCCCGTATATAAAGGAGTGGAGGAGGGGGAGGGCCGGCCCTCTCTAGGCGTGCCCAAGGGGGGAGTCCTACTCCCGGTGGGAGTAGGATTCCCCCTTCCCAAGTTGGAGTAGGAGAGGAAAGGGAAGGGAAGGAGGGGGGAAGGAAAGGGGGGGCCGGCCCCCTTCCCAATTCGGATTGGGCTTGGGGGGGGGGGAGCCCCCTCCTTTGCTCCTTTCCCCTCTTTTCCACTAAGGCCCAATAAGGCCCATATACCTCCCCGGGGGTTCCGGTAACCTCCCGGTGCTCCGGTATATTCCCGATCTCACCCGGAACCATTCCGATGTCCAAATATAGTCGTCCAATATATCAATCTTTACGTCTCGACCATTTCGAGACTCCTCGTCATGTCCGTGATCATATCCGGGACTCCGAACTACCTTAGGTACATCAAAACACATAAACTCATAATACCGATCGTCACCGAACGTTAAGCTTGTGGACCCTACGGGTTCGAGAACTATGTAGAAATGACTGAGACACGTCTCCGGTCAATAACCAATAGCGGAACCTAGATGCTCATATTGGTTCCTACATATTCTACAAAGATCTTTATCGGTCAAACCACATAACAGCATACGTTGTTCCCTTTGTCATCGGTATGTTACTTGCCCGAGATTCGATCGTCGGTATCTCAATACCTAGCTCTATCTCGTTACCGGCAAGTCTCTTTACTCGTTCCGTAGTGCATCATGCCGTAACTAACTCATTAGTCACATTGCTTGCAAGGCTTATATTGATGTGCATTACCGAGAGGGCCCAGAGATACCTCTCCGACAATCGGAGTGACAAATCCTAATCTCGATCTATGCCAACTCAACAAGTACCATCGGAAACACCTGTAGAGCACCTTTATAATCAACGAGTTACGTTGTGACGTTTGGTAGCACACAAAGTGTTCCTCCCTTAATCGGGAGTTGCATAATCTCATAGTCATAGGAACATGTATAAGTCATGGAGAAAACAATAGCGGTAAACTAAACGATCAAGTGCTAAGCTAACGAAATGGGTCAAGTCAATCACATCATTCTCCTAATGATGTGATCCCGTTAATCAAATGACAATTCATGTCTATGGCTAGGAAACTCAACCATCTTTGGTCAACGAGCTAGTCAAGTAGAGGCATAATAGTGACACTATGTTTGTCTATGTATTCACACATGTATTATGTTTCCGGTTAATACAATTCTAGCATTATAGTAAACATTTATAATGATATGAGCAAATAAATAATAACTTTATTATTGCCTCTAGGGAATATTTCCTTCAGTCTCCCACTTGCACTAGAGTCAATAATCTAGATTACACAGTAATGATTCTAACACCCATGGAGTCTTGGTGTTGATCATGTTTTGCTCGTGGAAGAGGCTTAGTCAACGGGTCTGCAACATTCAGATCCGTATGTATCTTGCAAATCTCTATGTCTCCCACCTGGACTTGATCCCGGATGGAATTGACGCGTCTCTTGATGTGCTTGGTTCTCTTGTCAAATATGGATTCCTTTGCCAAGGCAATTGCACCAGTATTTTCACAAAAGATTTTCATTGGACCCGATGCACTAGGTATGACACCTAGATCGGATATGAACTCCTTCATCCAGACTCCTTCATTTGCTGCTTCCGAAGCAGCTATGTGCTCCGCTTCACGCGTAGATCCCGCCACGACGCTTTGTTTAGAACTGCACCAACTGACAGCTCCACCGTTCAATATAAACACGTATCCGGTTTGTGATTTATAATCGTCCAGATCAGTGTCAAAGCTTGCATCGACGTAACCATTTATGACGAGAAACATATCCTTAGTCCTTTTCAGGTATTTTAGGATGTTCTTGACCGCTGTCCAGTGATCCACTCCTGGATTACTTTGGTACCTCCCTGCTAAACTAATAGCAAGGCACACATCAGGTCTGGTACACAGCATTGCATACATGATAGAGCCTATGGCTAAAGCATAGGGAACACTTTTCATTTTCTCTCTATCTTCTGTAGTGGTCGGGCATTGAGTCTGACTCAACTTCACACCTTGTAACACAGGAAAGAACCCTTTCTTTGCTTGATCCATTTTGAACTTTTTCAGAACTTTATCAAGGTGTGTGCTTTGTGAAAGTCCAATTAAGCGTCTTGATCTATCTCTATAGATCTTGATGCCCAATATATAAGCAGCTTCACCGAGGTCTTTCATTGAAAAACTCTTCTTCAAGTATCCTTTTATGCTATCCAGAAATTCTATATCATTTCCAATCAATAATATGTCATCCACATATAATATTAGAAATGCTACAGAGCTCCCACTCACTTTGTTGTAAATACAGGCTTCTCCAAAAGTCTGTATAAAACCATATGCTTTGATCACACTATCAAAACGTTTATTCCAACTCCGAGAGGCTTGCACCAGTCCATAAATGGATCGCCGGAGCTTGCACACTTTGTTAGCACCCTTTGGATCGATAAAACCTTCTGGTTGCATCATATACAACTCTTCTTCCAGAAATCCATTCAGGAATGCAGTTTTGACATCCATTTGCCAAATTTCATAATCATAAAATGCGGTAATTGCTAACATGATTCGGACAGACTTAAGCATCGCTACAGGTGAGAAAGTCTCATCATAGTCAACCCCTTGAACTTGTCGAAAACCTTTCGCAACAAGTCGTGCTTTGTAGAAAGTAACATTACCATCAGCGTTAGTCTTCTTCTTGAAGATCCATTTATTCTCTATGGCTTGCCGATCATCGGGCAAGTCAACCAAAGTCCACACTTTATTCTCATACATGGATCCCATCTCAGATTTCATGTCCTCTAGACATTTTGCGAAATCTGGGCTCACCATCGCTTCTTCATAGTTCGTAGCTTCGCCATGGTCAAGTAACATGAGAATAGGATTACCGTACCACTCTGGTGAGGATCTTACTCTGGTTGACCTACGAGGTTTGGTAGTAACTTGATCTGAAGTTTCATGATCAATATCATTAGCTTCCTCACTAATTGGTGTAGGTGTCACAGGAACCGGTTTCTGTGATGAACTACTTTCCAATAAGGGAGCAGGTACATTTACCTCATCAACTTCTACTTTCCTCCCACTCACTTCTTTCGAGAGAAACTCCCTCTCTAGAAAGGATCCATTCTTAGCAACAAATGTCTTAGCTTCGGATCTGTGATAGAAGGTGTACCCAACAGTTTCCTTTGGGTATCCTATGAAGACACATTTCTCCGATTTGGGTTCGAGCTTATCAGGTTGAGGCTTTTTCACATAAGCATCGCAGCCCCAAACTTTAAGAAACGACAACTTCGGTTTCTTGCCAAACCACAGTTCATAAGGCGTCGTCTCAACGGATTTCGATGGTGCCCTATTTAACGTGAATGCAGCCGTCTCTAAAGCACAACCCCAAAATGATAGCGGTAAATCAGTAAGAGACATCATAGATAGCACCATATCTAGTAAAGTACGATTACAACGTTTGGACACACCATTATGCTGTGGTGTTCCGGGTGGCGTGAGTTGCGAAACTATTCCGCATTGTTTCAAATGTAGACCAAACTCGTAACTCAAATATTCTCCTCCACGATCAGATCGCAGAAACTTTATTTTCTTGTTACGATGATTTTCCACTTCAGTCTGAAATTCTTTGAACTTTTCAAATGTTTCAGACTTATGTTCCATTAAGTAGATATACCCATATCTGCTCAAATCATCTGTGAAGGTGAGAAAATAACGATACCCGCCGTGAGCCTCAATATTCATTGGACCACATACATCAGCATGTATGATTTCCAACAAATCTGTTGCTCGCTCCATTGTTCCGGAGAACGGCGTTTTACTCATCTTGCCCATGAGGCATGGTTCGCAAGTACCAAGTGATTCATAATCAAGTGATTCCAGAAGTCCATCAGTATGGAGTTTCTTCATGCGCTTTACACCAATATGATCCAAACGGCACTGCCACAAATAAGTTGCACTATCATTATCAGCTCTACATCTTTTGGCTTCAACATTATGAATATGTGTATTACTACTACCGAGATTCAACACAAATAGACCACTCTTCAAGGGTGCATGACCATAAAAGATATTACTCATATAAATAGAACAACCATTATTCTCAGATTTAAATGAATAACCGTCTCGCATCAAACACGATCCAGATATAATGTTCATGCTTAACGCTGGCACCAAATAACAATTATTCAGGTCTAAAACTAATCCTGAAGGTAGATGTAGAGGTAGCGTGCCGACGGCGATCACATCGACTTTGGAACCATTTGCCACGCGCATTGTCACCTCGTCCTTAGCCAATTTTCGCTAAATCCGTAGTCCCTGTTTCGAGTTGCAAATATTAGCAACAGAACCAGTATCAAATACCCAGGTGCTACTGCGAGCTTTAGTAAGGTACACATCAATAACATGTATATCACATATACCTTTGTTCACCTTGCCATCCTTCTTATCCGCCAAATACTTGGGGCAGTTCCACTTCCAGTGACTAGTCTGTTTGCAGTAGAAGCACTCAGTCTCAGGCTTAGGTCCAGACTTAGGTTTCTTCTCCTGAGCAACAACTTGTTTGCCGTTCTTCTTGAAGTTCCCCTTCTTCTTCCCTTTACCCTTTTTATTGAAACTGGTGGTCTTGTTGACCATCAACACTTGATGCTCCTTCTTGATTTCTACCTCCGCAGCCTTTAGCATTGCGAAGAGCTCGGGAATTGTCTTATCCATCCCTTGCATATTATAGTTCATCATGAAGCTCTTGTAGCTTGGTGGCAGTGATTGAAGAATTCTGTAAATGACACTATCATCCGGAAGATTAACTCCCAGTTGAATCAAGTGATTATTATACCCAGACATTTTGAGTATATGTTCACTGACATAACTATTCTCCTCCATTTTGCAGCTGTAGAACTTATTGGAGACTTCATATCTCTCAATCCGGGCATTTGCTTGAAATATTAACTTCAACTCCTGGAACATCTCATATGCTCCATGACGTTCAAAACATTGTTGAAGTCCTGGTTCTAAGCCGTAAAGCATGGCACACTGAACTATTGAGTAGTCATCAGCTTTGCTCTGCCAGACGTTCTTAACGTCATCGGTAGCATCTGCACCAGGCCTGGCACCCAGCGGTGCTTCCAGGATGTAATTCTTCTGTGCAGCAATGAGGATAATCCTCAAGTTATGGACCCAGTCCGTGTAATTGCTACCATCATCTTTCAACTTTGCTTTCTCAAGGAACGCATTAAAATTCAACGGAACAACAGCACGGGCCATCTATCTACAACAACATAGACAAGCAAAATACTATCAGGTACTAAGTTCATGATAAATTTAAGTTCAATTAATCATATTACTTAAGAACTCCCACTTAGATAGACATCTCTCTTATCATCTAAGTGATCACGTGATCCAAATCAACTAAACCATAACCGATCATCACGTGAAATGGAGTAGTTTTCAATGGTGAACATCACTATGTTGATCATATCTACTATATGATTCACGTTCGATCTTTCGGTCTCAGTGTTCCGAGGCCATATCTGCATATGCTAGGCTCGTCAAGTTTAACCCGAGTATTCTGCGTGTGCAAAACTGGCTTGCACCCGTTGTATAAGAACGTTGAGCTTATCACACCCGATCATCACGTGGTGTCTCGGCACGACAAACTTTGGCAACGGTGCATACTCAAGGAGAACACTTGTACCTTGAAATTTTTAGTGAGAGATCGTATTATAATGCTACCGTTAATCAAAGCAGAATAAGATGCATAAAGGATAGACATCACATGCAATCAATATAAGTGATATGATATGGCCATCATCGTCTTGTGCCTTTGATCTCCATCTCCAAAGCACCGTCATGGTCACCATCGTCACCGGCGCGATACCTTGATCTCCATCGTAGCATCGTTGTCGTGTCACCAACTATTGCTTCTACGACTATCACTACTAGTTAGTGATAAAGTAAAGCAATTACAGGGCGATTGCATTTTATACAATAAAGCGACAACCATATGGCTCCTGCCAGTTGCCGATAACTCCGTTACAAAACATGATCATCTCATACAATAAAATATAGCATCATGCCTTGACCATATCACATCACAATCATGCCCTGCAAAAACAAGTTAGACGCTCTACTTTGTTGTTGCAAGTTTTACGTGGCTGCTATGGGCTGAGCAAGAACCGTTCTTACCTACGCATCAAAACCACAATGATATTTTATCAAGTTAGTGTTGTTTAAACCTTCAACAAGGACCGGGCGTAGTCACACTCGGTTCAACTAAAATTGGAGAAACTGACACCCGCCAGCCACCTGTGTGCAAAGCACGTCGGTAGAACCAGTCTCGCGTAAGCGTACGCGTAATGTTGGTCCGGTCCGCTTCATCCAACAGTACCACCGAACCAAAGTATGACATGCTGGTAAGTAGTATGACTTGTATCGCCCACAACTCACTTGTGTTCTACTCATGCATATAACATCTACGCATAAACCTGGCTCGGATGCCACTGTTGGGGAACGTAGTAATTTCAAAAAAATTCCTACGCACACGCAAGATCATGGTGATGCATAGCAACGAGAGGGGAGAGTGTGTCCACGTACCCTCGTAGACCGAAAGTGGAAGCGTTATGACAACGCGGTTGATGTAGTCATACGTCTTCATGATCGACCGATCCTCAATACCGAACGTACGGCACCTCCGTGTTCAGCACACGTTCAGCTCGGTGACATCCCGCGAACTCACGATCCAGTAGAGCTTCGAGGGAGAGCTTCGTCAGCACGACGGCGTGATGACGGTGTTGATGAAGTTACCGACGCAGGGCTTCACCTAAGCACCGCTATGATATGACCGAGGTGGATTATGGTGGAGGGGGGCACCGCACACGGCTAAGAGAGATCAATGATCAACTTGTGTGTCTATGGGGTGCCCCCCTCCCCCGTATATAAAGGAGTGGAGGAGGGGGAGGGCCGGCCCTCTCTAGGCGCGCCCAGGGGGGAGTCCTACTCCTGGTGGGAGTAGGATTCCCCCTTCGCAAGTTGGAGTAGGAGAGGGAAGGGAAGGGAAGGAGGGAGGAAGGAAAGGGGGGGCCCTTCGCAATTCGGATTGGGCTTGGGGGGCGCCCCCTCCTTTGCTCCTTTCCCCTCTTTTCCACTAAGGCCCAATAAGGCCCATATACCTCCCGCGGGTTCTGGTAACCTCCCGGTGCTCCGGTATATTCCCGATCTCAACCGGAACCATTCCGATGTCCAAATATAGTCGTCCAATATATCGATCTTGATGTCTCGACCATCTTTGATCAACGAGCTAGTCAAGTAGAGGCATACTAGTGACACTATGTTTGTCTATGTATTCACACATGTATTATGTTTCCGGTTAATACAATTCTAGCATGAATAATAAACATTTATCATGATATGAGGAAATAAATAATAACTTTATTATTGCCTCTAGGGCATATTTCCTTCACCATGTCCCATCAATCGCCACGCGTCGACCTAGGCCGCAGGCGGTTGGGGCCCATGGCACTCCACACTTGTCCCTTGGCTTCGCCTCGAAGCCAAGTTCGAGCGCTCCTTGGGCCCGTGGGCTACTGTCGGCATCCTGGGAACGGGGGTACCCAGACTTGCCTGCCTCCAGCCCGTGGCGTGGCTCCATCAAGGGCCTGGTACGGCCCGGCTTCGGCAGCAACAACTCAAGACCCTCGCGAGGGGCCAAGCCTCGCGAGGCGGATAACACCAAGACCTCCCTGGGGGTGGCCTCACTAGGCTGGCTCCACGCAAGGTGCACCTCACGAGGTTCATGTGACGTGAGCCATGACGACCAAGGCCAGGCGGGCGCCAGCGGCCGCAGTGTACCAGTTTCCCCTTTGGTGCTAAGGAGGCAAGCGCATGCGTGGAGTCCCGAGGAATCAAGCAAAGGTTTCCTTATCGGTGCAACAAGACCAAGACCAGCAGGACGGTAGGACGGAGGTCATCGCGAAGCCCACTGCAGCGTCACCACCAGAGCCTTTGGTAGGCGAAGACTACTTTTGTCAGGATAGCTTGTACTACTTGTCTCCCTTCAAATTTGGCCGTTGTGGGATCCCTTCCCGCCTACATTTGGGAAGAGGACCAGGGCCACTATAAATAGGACCTAGCCACCACCGTAGCAAGGGACGAATCATTCAGATCATACTCACACTCACCAGCTCATCAAGCTCAAGAACACCTCTCCTCCTGAGGCTGTTCGACCTCTGTACTAGTTCATCCTCAGCCCCTCGAGGCAATCCACCACAACACTGGAGTAGGGTATTACATCGCAGGGTGACCCGAACCGGTATAAATCTCTATGTCTCTTGTTCCTTGGGTTCGTCGAGCTAGGCCGTGGAATGGTTGAGCAAGCGCGCTGGGAAGAGAGTCTTCTTCGCACGCACCCCTGAGTTCGAACCTCTCAAGGGTCTACGGAACCCGAAATGCATGACTCTCCTCCCCCCACGCTCGTCCAATCCGTTGTGACCAGCAATATTTCCACCCCTTCCCTCCCCCGTAATTTACTCCAACAAATATGCCCACGTAGTTTTTACGTTAATCACGCAACATATCTTATGGGACACTGCTTCAGTTACTTAACTGCAGGTGCATTGGGTCACTGAAATGTGGGCCCAACAGGCATCTGGCTCACATGTCAGTGACGCAACTGCACCTGCAGTTAAGTCACTGAAGCTCAGTCCATATCTTACGTAGGTGTGCCATTTCTCGCTATAAATACTTGTCGGGGGTTTGGTGCGACATATGCCAAAGGATGGCTTATCATGGTGGGGGCTAGTAAGACGTCGATGGTGCCAGGAAACGGGATAAGGCGAAGACATGCACGCTGGCGAATCATACCTAGGTTTGGGGCTCTCCTTGGAGATAACACCCCTACTCCTGCTCTGCAGGGTCTCCGCATGATCACTCAAGCAACACTGGTGGCTACAAGCTTGCTCCTTGAGCTGTTTCTCAAGAGGGAGAAGAAGAGCAAGTCTAACCCTAGCTTCCTCTCTCTATATGGGTGTGTGGGTGAACAAGAGGCTGAACCCTTTGCATGGGTGCCCTGGGGGGTTTATATAGGCCTACCCCCCAGGGGTACATGGTAATCCGGTCGGGTGTAGGCCCGGGCTGTCAGTGTCTCTGGCCGCCGGCTTCTCCGCTGGCTGGTGGGGCCCGCTGCCTGGTGGGTCCCGCCGTCTGTCTGGTACTTGGCCAACAGGCTGTACCCGCCGCTTGCGGGTCCTGCCGGCTGCTCAATACTGTAGCGATGCGGCTAATGACGCATGCTTTGTCTGGGGAGGCGTGGCTATAGTGCCGCTGCTTGGCGGGCGTTCACTGTAGCCACTCCCCGTCTCTTCTGGTTAATGGCGCACGGATCCCCAAGAAGGGGAGGGCCGCCTGGTCATCTATCGGCCTCCTCAGAGCCGGCTGGCCAGGGACGGCCGCCTTCTGGTCTTCTCGCTGTCAAGTGGGGCCCGCCACCTGCGGGCCGTACCGGCAGCCCGGCGTGGGAGCATGGCTCCCTCTAACATGGATGATGTCAGGGTCAGCGTGGCAACAATGCTGCACCGAATAGGGGATCTCCGTCTGATACGGCGCACTGTGGCCACGCTAGGCCCTAGGCTAGGGGTGGCAAGGCGTGCTGTAGCCACGCCCCGTCTCGTCGTATTTATGAGGGTGCAGACTTTGAGAGTGCTTGGGGCCGCCTGCTAGGAGCCGGCCTCTCTAGAGGCCGCCTGCTAGGAGTCGGCCCGCTTTGAGGCCACCTTCTCGGCCCTGCCGCCTTCTGGCAGCCGGCCGCTTGGACCAGCCGGCAGCGAGAAGGCGGCGCTTCGGTCTTGGATTCTTGAGGGGCGCAGCCGGCCCCGATGTCTTGAAACACCATGGGGAGCTGATGAGGCTACCTGTGGCTAATTACTCCGACAATACTGCGCCTCCCACGGCATTCGGAAGAGCGCTCACGTTCATCGCTATCTCCTCCCCCTCCCTCTCACGTCGACCACCATGGAATCGCCCTCCCAAACCCTAGGCGCCCCTCCCTGCACCGCGCGGATGACCATGCGTCGCCATTCGTTCCTCGCCGTCGCTAGTCGAGGAGGACACGTCGGTGTTCCGTTCCTCGCCGCGACGCATCAAGGTGGACGCGTCTGCGTTCCCAATCTTGCCAACACGCGCGTCGGAGTATGCGTCGGCTCCCCGCTACGAGGAGAACGCCGCGCTACCCGCCGAGCCCCCTCAGCCTTGAGGAGCTTTGGAAATAAATGGATGTTGCCTTGTGGGAGGCTTTGCCTCTGGCAGAGCGCGCCAAAATAGAGGCGGAGAAGAAGGCCGAGGAAGAAAAGCGCGCCGCGAGGCATGCTGCCTGGCAGGCCTATGTCGCGTCTGAGAGAGTCAGGCAATTGGCTCTTTGGCAGAAGGCTCGTGCGAGGGCTGTGAGGGTGGCGGAGCATGCCCGTGCCAAAGCCCTGAGTGCAGTCGGGCCCAAGCGCCTCATCTACGCTTGGCTGTACGTGGACCGGGTGCACGCTTCCAGCGAGGAGGAGTACCTGTTGGCACCGGATCACCACACCGGTGAGATCGCACTCGCCCGCCGGCAAGCCGCCAATCAGCACCTCGCGAGTTTCGAGGCTGAGGCAAAGGCGTTGCGTCGGCGCGCTGGGAAACGGCCGCGCACCAGGGCACTCGTGGCGTGCCGCAAGGGCTCCTGCGAGCGTTGTGGCTTTTATTAGGAATAATTTAGTTCGTAAGGAGATCTCATTAGTTTTGGGACACAAATGATAAATCCCGAAAGTTTGGGAATTATTAGCGTCCTTAATTAAGTATGTAAAAGGAAAAGTTTGGAAACCTTGTGTATCCGTACGCATTTTCTAAGTACGTGCATATAGCGCAAACTTTAATATATACTATCGCACTACACGTCTCTCTCTATATATGCTTGCAGACTATGCTACTACTATTACTTATGTACGTGCAAATGCACGTTTTAACATTACGATGCAATTTTTGTAAAAGTAGAAAAACATTACTAGTCAAGCTTGTGAAACGATTCGATGCAAAACAAATGCAAAAATGCTCGTTTGATTGTTTAATTTAGCTTCCTTCTCTGTGGTTATTTCTCTATCGTACTTTGTACGGAGTATCTCACTGATCGGGAAGGCATGCAAATTCCCAAACCGCTTCCTACACCCTGTATCGAATTTCTTGCCTAACAAGTTGTGCCGTGTAATTGGAATTCCAACTTGAGTACTACTGCTAGGAGTACCAGGGGCTTCTAGATTAGTAATCCCATAACTACTACCTCCGTCCTGGTTTATTGGTCCCCATTGTAATATGTGTCAAATTTTGACCATAAATTTAACTAATGAAATGTTTATGCATGTCACATGCACTAACATTTTATCAGTTAAATCTTTGGTCAAAATTTTAGCACAAATTACAATGGTGACGAATAAACCAGGACGGAGGTACTAGTAGTTTAGAAGCCCAAATAAATGAGTGAGGCACCTTATGTTACTCTCCACTGTGACTAGTCTTATGGGAAAAGCTGGGGAAGAGACGGCTTATTTTTTAAGCCGCCAAAAGAACTAGCCCTAGGAGTAGTAGCTAGGGATACTAGGAGTAGTAGGTAGGGATACTAGGAATAGTAGCTAGGGATCGAGTGTGCGAGATGAACCGGAGAAAGTAAATGCAGAGAGATAAAATGCAAAAAAGACGGAGGGATGTGATGGTTGCTTTTCCGTTTATTTTACCAGGCCACTTATTACTGGGAGTGGTGGGGTTTTGTGATATGACGGCTTTACTGCCGTGCGACGAGCGGGGTGAGACTCCCGTGCAACGCCGCCCTCTACACTAGTACTACCTCGGTCGTGTTTTAGTATTCCCCCAATGAATTTGACTGAAGACTTAACTAACAAAATGTTAGTGCATGTCAACAAAAACTATATCGTCAGATTCATATTTGAATATTATTTTCAATGATATAATTTTTGGTTACATGCATGAGCATTTATCGTACTATATATAATGTTAGTTAAATTTATGGTCGTACTAATATATAGTAAGGTGCCCGTGCGTTGCACGGAATAGTGAAAAGCATTGATCGAGGAGTTGTTTATTTTGACAAAGGATGTGGGGGTCATCTCATGTGTAACGAGTATCGATAGGTTTCTTCGAATATTGTTTCTTCTCTAGAGCTCACAAACATCCGGGTGAAATAGATAAATAAGTATCTTTTGCAAACAAAAGCGTTCAACTGTTCAACCTGCATCCAAAACTTGTGAAGAAATAACACTTATTGTGCTTTGCAAGAAATGATCTTTAAGAATTAGTTTTTGAGTATCGATTGTTATACATGTTGGCTACTGATGACATGGCACTTTCTTATCGTTAATAGTTGGCTATACTATTAAGTATTAACCATGCTCTTATACACCTAGACGGTGGGATTAAATCAGGATGACTTGGAAGGGGGCAGAGGAGATGTAAGAAATGGTTCATCATAAGTCTTTCACCAGTACTGTAGTAAAAATTCTCAGTTAATCTCATAAATGGCAAGCGAGAACTCTAATGGAGCAAAATCATACATGGAAGATTCTAGACTAGACCATAAATGGACACACTTTTATTCAAGCGCGATACTCTAATAGAGCAAGATCATGCATGGAAGGTTCTATACTATATAAATAAGAAGTCTCCACATGCTTAGACAACGGATTACATTGAGCGAAGACTAATGATCAACATTTAACTTGGTAATGCACATGTCCAGGTGAACCTCCTTGGAGTCCCCGTGCACCATCTTGGGGGGAAAATCATACCATGCGTCTTCCATGTCCACATTGCCTGGAACGGAGCAGCTCGGCACAGTCCGAGTCAGCATGATGGAGGTGGTGTGGGCGCCCACGTACCTCTGAGGGGTAGTAACAGTGAGCACGCACCGATATAACGGCCTCGTGTCAGCGTCAGCGGCGTTGCCCCTGACGCACACTACAGAGACGGGGCGGCGGCCTGCGCGGGCCTCGTTGGTGCCCACGGTCAAGAAGAAGATGCTGCCAATCTCCTCCGAGACTAGCAGGCGGTGGTGATCCTCCAACGACTCCGGCACGGCGAACGGGTAGCACGTCTCGTACTAGATGTTCACCACCGCGGGCCAGTAGTGATCGACGGACGGTTTCGTGAGGTGATGCACGAGGCTCGCGGGCGAGCCCTCAAGCGGCGGCATGCACTCATAGGAGTAGCAGGGCGGGTGCGCGCATCAGGAACTATGCTCCGCCAGCGAGTGCTGGTCGACATATCTCTCGCAGCTGAAAATCTTGTAGACGCAGGGAACCTTGGAGGCATCGACCAGGCCGTCCATGAAACGGGAGTGGTTGTAGGGGACGTTGCGCTAGTTGAATATATGAGCAAGTTACTGTGAGATTTAATCCGAATAAGCACAAAATAAATCATGACGGCTATAACAGAGATTAAACTAATCATGTGGTCTAGCATAGTAGATGAACAGATCGAATCTAGGACACAGACTAGAAACATGAATTCTACCACGATTTCGAACAGGAAGGACATAAACACATACGGTGCACCGGGAGCAGCACCGTTGCCATTGAGGTTGACGCCCATGTCGTTGAGGAAGAGGTTGCTGAGGTCGGGGAAGAAGTCGTCGTCGGTGAAGTCGTCACTGCCAGCAGTCATGTGAGTGTGCTCCCAAAATTCCAACAGCGCTCGCCGAATGGAGCGCACGAGGGAGTGGCTGTAGGGGACGTTGCGGCCGCCGAATGGAGCGCAGGAGTAGCACACGAAGCAGTAGATGGTGCTCTTCCCTAGTCTCTATTTCTACTCTTATCTCTATCTCTACTCTTATAAAAAACCGAGTTGGTGATGATGGTGTGCCTGCCATCTTGTAATATAGACCGTCCGATCTATATCTGACGGATAGAAAGCAAACTATGACAATTTTACAAAAGATACCCGCACCTCTCTCCACATTTACAGATAAGGCCTTGCCTCGTTCATCCTTATCTCCCACAACCTCATTGCTGAGCAGTTAAAAAGGAAGTCTCTGGAACAATCTGGCATGGTGGCCCCTGTCGGCACCGTCCATCCCCATGCCTCCGCCCAGTCCGATCACCAGTCACCACCACGCACCACTCCTCCTCACCTTATCTCTCATCTTTCTCGAGGTATCATTTTTTCGATGAAATTCTCAAGATACCATTTTTCTGATAAAATTCTCGAGATATCATTAGTTTTTACACATGGGATTACTCCTGCATGGGTCAATCACAACAGGTGTTTTGTAAAAAAATGCATCTTGATGTTCCATGCAATGCACGGGCATCTTGCTAGTTTTTTGCATATAATTCCAAACACCACGTAGACACGGTCTTTGACCATTTTACAACTATGTTAGTATCATTGTTAGTGGTCAGCCGGTGCAAGTTATAGCCCCAGGTGTTTTAACCTTTTTTTAGTAATGATATCTGGCGATTGTTCTCCACGAGCTCAATCCTGGCGAATCCCACGTAACCGTCAGATTTCCATCCGATGGTGGCCTGTTTTTAAGCCATAGTATTTGAAAAAACCGCCACCCTTACACACGTACTGTAACTGCGTCGCGGGCGTTTGCAACTGCCATGTCTTCCACGCTCGAGCATTGAAGTTTATAACTATTTTAGATTAGAATATACTACTCCTCTGGTGCTACTAGTAGAGCAGAGTCCTACTCCACTACTCTATATGCAAACTAGGGCATAGTAGTAGGTACTGTAGGGAGTACTAGTACTGTGACCACTCAAGCAAGTTGTCTGGCATCGATATGACCCTACGCTGCTGGTATGTGTCTCGTAAGTCAAGCGGTGTATTGTAGTCATCATCACCTGTCCACTTCCCACAGTACATATTCGCTTCTCCATCTTTGTCTGTACATAATCGTCCAATCTTCCATCCCCGCTAAGGCGCCTCCCCCCTCTTCCGAAACCCAAGCACTAACAATGGCAGAACCGAGCAGCGTCCGCCGAAAGAGTGGCTGGAATTCGCTCCCCACAGAGGTAATCAAGCTCATTGTTTCGCGTGTGGACAATCTCAGTACCATGCCGCTCGCCGCGTGCTCGTCGAGGCAGTACCATTTACTCAAAGCCCTCAGGCCAGAGCTTTTTAAGCCAGCTCCTTGCTTGGTGATGCCGCCTGATCTTTAGAAATGGCTTGTGACACAGCATAACGATCGTAGGGTGGCAAGCATCAACCCCCTTGACTGCGATCCGATCCCCGTCACCCTCAACTACATTAACGGTATGTACTGGGTCAGCATGAACACATCTTGGATGGTGCTCGTCGACGATCACGGTAGCTGGATGCTCGTGGAGGTCTACACCTGGCGATTGACCCCCCCTTGCTTCAATTAACACTGCACTGCTTCGGCACCGCGGCCCAGAATACTCGGAATCTTACAGTAGCCAACATGATACCAAGTTTGATTTGCTCAAGGTTGTAATCTGCCAAGTGCCCACAAGATCTACGAATTAGACTTCAGGCTAATTGCGTTCTTCAACCGCGATCTCGCCTATCTGACAGGTCACTTCGGTAAGTGGATAAATCTGCACGTCCATCGCAGGATCATACATCCTCCATGGTTCACTGATGCCATTGAACACAAGGGCTTCATTTATGCCGTCGACTCCTTCTATGGCTGGACATATTGCTGGCCTACTCCAGTCATCGCTACAAACGGCTGTTACAGCAGTATGTTACTTTCCTATGATACCATGATGGCTTGCTTATATTACTATCAACATTTACTGAAAAAATATTCATGCTCACAACATGTTGTTCTTAAGATTGACTATAGTAAGAGCCCTTTTTTATTTGACTCCAACTTGATATGATGTTGTAGGCCGCCTGGTGTCCCCACCCTTCCTAATCCCAGAACCTTTCAAAGAAAAGCGGCATGGCAGTTGCAGGTGGTTCCTCGCTCGATCAGACGATGGCGACCGATTGATGATCGTTCGCATGTACCGGACGTGTTGTTTCGCGGAATACAATCATAGTCACTGCAAGGTCTTTGAGCAGGATCCCAGCTTCTCTGGGCCTTCAGGAATTTTTGACTAGAGGCTGGTAAGTAGCCTTGGTACACGCTCTCTATTTCTCGGACTGAATTATCCAATTAACCAGGAGATAACCGACGGCAAGGACCATGATGGCAGCACAGTTTCGTTCATCAGGCAAAACTGTGTGTACACAGCATACCATGCGTCTCTGCATGCACCATACCCTGATATGTGCCGCCACACTCTGCAGCCCAAAGTAGGATAGAGGGTCGCAAGTATCAGACTTCAACCTACTGGCTTGAGTTTCCCCCATCAGGCACCCATCTGGTTCAAGCCGTCAGCCAATCTCCACAGCTTAATAAATAGTAACGTCTAACTGAGCCAGTTAGTTAGATGCGTACACTTGGTGTAGTAGGATCTTTATTTAGTTTGATGCATACACTTGTTCTTTTTTTGGGTAACCCTTTTGTAATGATGGCTGATGTTTGGTTTGGAAGAGAGAGCTGCGTCTTTACTCTTCTGGCCTGCTTACTGCTTCTGTTGCACCCCCAACCCTGGTTGCTGCTGCTGTTGTTTTCAATGTACAATCAGTAGTATATTTCGTCTGTTGGTTGAATAAACATGTTGTTAGAACGACAAACACAATGTTTTGGAAGTTGTTGCACGGTCCGATCCTTTAGTGCCCTGTACCGTACGTAGCGCATACTATTTTTGATACGCAACACATTTTCCACTTGTCAATAACATGTAGCCCACTGATGAAGGCCCAATAGAGGAGCCCATAATTAACTGGAAGGGAGGCTCTCACATGAACCAGGTACATGCTCATGGTCCCCTAAACATAAATAAGTAAATAAATAAATAAATAAAGCTAAATGCTCATGCACCAGTTCTTTAAATTCACGATTTGAAAAGTCAAATTTTAACAGGACGATATTATTTCCTATGATAGTGTCGTTACATTCAGTCGATATTATTCTTAGGCAAAGATAGCGACCAGACTTCTTTCTCCCACCATTTTCTTCCTGCGACCAGCAGACCCATGCAAATCGTAGTCAACGTCGTAAATAGTTCCGGTCCATTTTCATTTTTCGATAAGAATGTCCAACCCAACCCAACACATTGGCGACAGCACTTTATCCTCCGCCTTGGTGCGCTCGCCGCGGCGCCATCGTCCGGCCCTGTCAACATAGTGAATCGGGAGAGGACTGTAGTTGTGAGTATGACAGTATGGACCCACCAGGTCCACTCCCGAACACAAGTAAGTGCCTCTTTTACTACTCAGATGCACCCCTCGTTTTTTACTCTAATCCACCCTGCTGATATCTGGGACCCACATCATTGTCAACGTATAGTCAATTAACGACTGAATTGCACAACTTTTTTTTTGAGGATTTGTTCAGGAGCAGGCTATAAACTGGGTTGTGCGGTCTCTGTGGCCCGTCTAACAACATGACCAGCCCAGCAGTTTTTTCTTGAGAAAATAGGTAGCTCACTATTTCTTTTTGAAGAATACCCAAGCTAGGCCTTTTTGTTTTCTCCGACTTACTAGGCTGCAAATCTTTCAAGACGAGGAGGGATGCATTCCGGCCTGGCCAAAGAGTATGGTCAGTATATCTTAAAAGTAATATCAAAGGGGTTGCAAATTCCAAAAAAATTATAGCAAATGGGAAATTAGTTTCTTTTTTTGTTTTTGTTCTTCACTGATATTTTATATTTCATTGGATTTTAACATGACATAGTACTCCCTCCGTTTCTTTTTAGTCTGCATATAAGATTTGGTCAAAGTCAAACTTTGTAAAGTTTGACCAACTTTGTAGGAAAAAATATCAACATCAACAATACTAAAGCTATATGGTATAAAAATTAATTTCATAATGCATCTAACAATATTGATTTCATATTGTGAATCTCGATATTTCTTCTATAAACTTAATCAAAGTTAACAAAGTTTGACTTTTACCAAATCTTATATGCAGACTAAAAAGAAACGGAGGGAGTATTAATTTATTTTTAAATTTCTTTTAGTATGGCTACTAATTTTTGGATTAATAATATTTTATTCCCCAGCAAAAATGCGAATTTTTAAATTTTTGCACATTTTTAGTTCAATTTTTTAACCCTGGCACTGACCAGAAAATGGGCAGCAATTCTAAAAATATAAAATGGGCTGCAATAAATTCCATACGAATTAGCAAATGAGTAAAAATTATAAAAATAATAGCAAATGGGCTGTACACGCCACAGATTTCGAGGCTGACTTGTTTACGCAAGGCTTTGTCAATCAACACATGATGGAATCACACAGTCCTGCTGCTTCTTCAATCGCTGCTCTTCTTGCACCAGCCGCCCAAACCAGCGCCGGCGAGACCACCTGCTCCTGCCTCCAGTGGCCGCCTGCTCAAGCTTGGCCATCCCTCTACTGTCTACTCACCCACAACCCATATTATTCTATGACGACGGCAACCTCACACCGCAGCCGAACCAGTCAACCCTCGTACTCCTCTCCGTGTGGGCATCCACTGCCGCGTCTTCCCTGGCTCCGCGTCGTCCCCTTCTAGGCCTCGCCGTCGTCCACCGCCTTGGTGCTCTCAGCACGGCATGGTCAACACGTGGTCAAGGAACGACTTCCATCGGAAGAGGACTGAACATGGAGAGGCTGATAGCTGGGTCCACGGCCGCAGCAAGGACGTGCGACCTTATTACGTGTAAAATAATTATTCCTCCACCTGACAGCTGGGACCCACCGGAAGGGACTCTGTATTTTGCGAAAAAATGTTTCCCCCTGACGGCTGGGACCTACCAACTACATCTTCGCATGCAAGGAAGTGCCTCCATATTAGGCGCTGAAAAAATTAATCCTCGCCCTGACTGCTGGGACCCACCAGCTACATCTTCGCACAAAAGGAAGTGCCTCATTATCCTCCTTGACAACCGGGACGCACCTGGTCAAAGCGTACATAGCGTTGTCATTCTGGTCGCGAGCGTGTACATACATACTGGTCGATCGGTCTGTCTGCAGGCTGCAGCGATGAACCGTGGCCGAGTAAGGAAGGGCATGTGTGACGTAGCATGTACACGTACGTACAACCAGGGTGCAAGAAAGTAAATACGGCCACGTACATACATACGGGCGGGATCTCGAACGCGCCCATACGTACGGCCAGGGCTCGTGTACATGAAGAGGCAGCGACGACGTCCTGTTCATCGGCAGCCAACCGGCTGGGTCAGAACGGAGAAACAGCGTCGTCGTGTTCATCGGGAGGCAACGGAACGCGTGCTGTTCATCGGGAGCCAACCAGCTTGGACAGAACAGCTGATCGAAACGAGGCCTGGTGTACCGCAGAACGAAGGAAACGGCCTTGTGTTCGACCGCCAACAGTCGAAACGGGATCTTGTTCACCGGGAGGGGTGTGGCGTACTGCAAAACGGAGGAAACAGACTTCTCTTCGACCTCCTATGGCCGAAACAGGGTCCTGTTGATCGGGAGGGGTGTGGCGTACCGCAAAACGGAGGAAACGGACTTGTGTTGGAGCGCTACAGTCAAAACGGGGGTCCTGTTCATCGGGAGGGTGTGGCATACCGCAAAACGGGACTCCACGGGCTACTGTTCATCTCCACCGTTGACCTCCTCCAGCCTCCACGGGCTACTGTTCATCCACCGTTGACCTCCTCCAGCTTCTACCTGCGACTGTTCATCCACGGGCTCCTGTTCATCCAGCCTCCACCGCTCCTCCAGCGGCTACTATTCAACCAGCCCTCTCCACGGGGTCCTGTTCAACCACCCCTCCATGGGCTACTGTTCATCCAGCCCTCCACCGGCTACTGTTCATCCAGCCCTCCACGGGGTCGTCCTGTTCATCCAACCCTCCATGGGGTCCTGTTCATCCACCCCCAACCGGCTCGATCGATCGGGGTCCTGTTCATCCAGCGGCAACGGCCTCAACTACCACGGGGTCCTGTTCATCCAACCCCCAGCAGGAACTGTTCATCCAACCCCCCCCCCAACAACACTCACTGTTCATCAAGAGGCAGCAGGTTCGATCGACTTCAGTTAGCAGCAGTAGCGAAGGAATCGCTCGATCGGGTTCGGTTAACAGCCAGGGATCGATCGATCGCTCGGGTTCAGTAACGCGTAGCCTGCAGTGCAATCGCTCAGGTTCAGTAGGCGAACGCCTCGCTCGAGTTCAGTTAGAGCCCAACGCCTTGCACCCACGCGCGTACGTGTACGAGAGAAACGCGCATCGCTCGGCCCCCGACCACCCACTGTAACCAGGAACTCCCCGATATTTTCCTCGCCCTCGCTTCTACCACGTTTTTTTCCTTCATGGACGGCCCAAAGAATGTCATGCAGCTGCGTCTCCGGCCCGCCCAGGACAAAAAGCCCCTTTTTCTGTCATGATGTTTTGTCATAGAAGTGGGAGCCCACCACATCTATGATGATACCGGATTTTGTCACAATTATCGTCATAGAAGTGTCATAAGCAAGACAGAAAAAAATTTCATTCGACCTAAAATGTCACGGATGTGTCTTTTTTTGTAGTGATTAGTGCGGTTGGCATAGTTGTATGTTGAGAGAAGTGCATATTATGATAGGTATTTTTCATGCATGATGACATGATGAGCATGTTGAGAAAATTATAGTTCAACCCTTTGAAGAGCAACTCCAGCCGCGCCCCCAACAGGCGACTTTTTACGCGCCGGCGCCGCAAAAACACCCTAGTCGCGCCCCTAAGACGCCGAAATCCGCCGGCTCGGCCCTTTTTCACGCCCGACGATCGCAGGCCGAACCCGGCGCACTGGGGGCGCTCGGGGGCTCCGGCGCAAGGGAAAAACATGCCTGGGCCACACTGTCAGGCAAAAAGTCAAGCCAATCGTCCAGATTTGCCTCCCACCCCCTGCGCGCTCGGCCACCACCCTGCCGATCCCGGCGCCGCCCACCGCCCACCACCGCTAGATAGGCCATTCCCCACTGGAAAAGAGAGGAGGTTTCGCCGCGGTAGCCTCTCCACCACCGCCCGGGCGATTTTTCGGGCGTTCCGGCCGCACAAGGCAGTGTACCGGCGGGTGTGCGCCCACCACGCCCGCAAGGTGTTCGGTGATTTGCCTGCTCAGCAATGGACTCGGACGATGAGGAGGCGCTCGCTGCGCTGCTGGAGGAGGAAGCCGATGCCGACGTCCAGGAAGAGGAACATCTCATGGTCATCGCCGCCCTCGCCGGCCTGCTTGTGAGCAATGAAAAGCCGCAGCGAGGTGGCTTGGTGCTGGGGCGGATGAAAGCAAAGAACCGGCATCGTCTGGAAGGCTACTGCATGCTCTACTCCGACTACTTCGCCGACGATCCACTGCACGGCGACAAAGTATTTCGGCGCCGTTAACGGATGAGCCGAAAGCTTTTCCTCAGGATTGAGAATTCCATCCAGGAGTTCGACAGCTACTTCAAGTGCAAGAAGGATTGCACCGGCAAACTTGGATTCACCTCAATCCAGAAGTGCACGATAGCGATGAGGATGCTTGCATACGGAGCTCCTGATGATGCTTGCGAACACCCAATGCGGAAGACACTGCTCGGATCCTAGCATAGAATGCAACAAGAGGATTTCCTGGGATGCTTGGAAGCATCGACTGCATGCATTAGAAATGGAAGAACTGCCCATTTGCTTGGTAGGGGATGTACAAAGGCGCCAAAGGTGGTTGCAGTGTGGTACTTGAGGCGGTGGCCACACAGGACCTCTGGATTTGGCACTCCTTTGGTATGCCAGGAACTCACAATGACATCAACGTGCTGCAGTGTTCCCCTGTCTTTGCCAATCTTGTTGAAGGTCATTCTCCTCCGGTGAACTTCGAGGTTAATGGGCGGCACTACAACAAGGGGTACTACCTAGCTGATGGCATCTATCCGAGATGGTCTACATTTGTGAAGACTATCTCAAACGCTGTGCCAGGAGGCAAGAAATCCCACTTTGCCAAGGTTCAGGAGGCTTGCGGGAAGGATGTCGAGCGGGCATTTGGTGTGCTCCAATCTCGATTTGCTGTTGTCCGGTACCCTCCTTAGACCTGATCGAAAGATCAAATGTGGGAGATCATGACTTGCTGTGTCATCTTGCACAATATGATCATTGAGAGCGAGTAGGAAGAGCCAATGTCAAACACGCATCATCTGCTGCACCATATTGTTATGTGTAGGTTGTTAGGAGTCATGTTAAGATAGACTAGGTTGTTAGGGTTTATCTCTATCTAGTTATCTTTCTTTCTCCAAGATGTAATCTCCAACAACTTGTATGTGCTGTACAGGGAGGTGCGCCCCTGCTATATTAACACGTACACGTCGCCCACATCGGGTAAGACGTTTCCGCCATCGCGCATGGTAATCAGAGCCTTCCTCTTTCAATCTAGCCTCCTGATTGCATCTAGTGCATAGCCATGTCTTCATCCTCCGGCGCCTCCCAACCTAGCCTCAATGACCAGGTCACCGAGAAGCTCAACCGCACGAACTACATGCTATGGTGCACGCAGGTCACACCCCACCTGTGGGGTGCCGGTGTCTTTGGCTACGTCGATTGCACCGCGCCGAAGCCGGCCAGACTCCACGTCACCAAGGACAAGGACGGCAAGGAGACTTCTGCGCCCAACCCTCTCCACCCACTTTGGGTCCGGGAGGATCAACAGGTGCTTGGCTATTTGTTGAGTACCCTCTCCAAGGAGGTGCTGGTCGCGGTCACTGTGATCGCCACGGCGCGCGAACTCTGGGTGGCACTGGCGGGCATGTTCTCGTCCCAGTCACTCAGCCGCGTCAACAACATCAGGACTGCGCTCATCAACGCACAGAAGGGCAACCAGTCGGTTGCCTCCTACTTCGCCTCCTTGCGCGGCCTTGCTGATGAACTCGCCGCCGTCGGTAAGCCTATCCAGGATGACGAATTGATCTCATACATCCTCCATGGTCTGGACGTCGACTACCAACCGCTCGTCTCCGCCCTCGACGCCTGCGTCACGCCCGTCATCCTTGACGAGCTCTATGCCATGCTGAGTAACTTTGATCAGCGCATGGCCCAGTTCCACGGCTTCTCCGGCGGTTTCAAGTCCTCTGCCAACACCGCATCTTGCGGCCGTGGTGGCAGCCGTCGCTCGCATGGATCTCCATGCGACAAGGGGCGATAAGGAGGCAACAACAATGGTGGCGGCTCCTCCAACTCTCGCAACAGACGCTCCACCAACTCCAAGCCTCGCCGTGGTGGCGGCTCCGACAGGTCTCGTCCAGATGCGCCGCGCTGTCAGATCTGTGGCAAGCTTGGGCAAACGGCTAAGGACTGCTGGTACCGTTATGATGAAGATGACGACTCATCCCAAGATGAGGACAAGGTTGCTGCAGCTGCGGACGACTCCTATGGCGTTGACACGAACTGGTATGTCGACAGTGGGGCTACCAATCACATCACCAACGAGCTCGAGAAGGTCACTGATATGTCTCCATCGTATCTACTATTCCAAACACTTTTGCCCTTGTTTTGGACTCTAACTTGCATGATTTGAATGGAACTAACCCGGATTGACGCTGTTTTCAGCAGACTTTCCATGGTGTTATTTATGTGCAGAAACAAAAGTTCTCGGAATGACCTGAAACTCCACGGAACATCTATTTGGAAAATAAGAAAAATATCGGAAGAAAAATCCACGTCAGGGGGCCCACACCCTGTCCATGAGGGTGGAGGGCGCGCCTGCCCTCCTAGGGCGCGTCCCCCTACCTCGTGGGCCCCCTGACGCTTCACCGACCTCAACTCCAACTCCATATATTCACTTTCGGGGAGAAAAAAATCAAGGAGAAGGATTCATCGCGTTTTACGATACGGAGCCGCCGCCAAGCCCTAAAACCTCTCGGGAAGGCTGATCTGGAGTCCGTTCGGGGCTCCGGAGAGGGGATTCATCGCTGTCGTTATCATCAACCATCCTCTATCACCAATTTCATGATGCTCACCGCCGTGCGTGAGTAATTCCATCGTAGGCTTGCTGGACGGTGATGGGTTGTATGAGATCTATCATGTAATCGAGTTAGTTTTGTTAGGGTTTGATCCCTAGTATCCATTATGTTCTGAGATTGATGTTGCTATGACTTTGCTATGCTTAATGCTTGTCACTAGGGCCCGAGTGCCATGATTTCAGATCTGAACCTATTATGTTTTCATGAATATATGTGAGTTCTTGATCCTATCTTGCAAGTCTATAGTCACCTACTATGTGTTATGATCCGGCAACCCCGAAGTGACAATAATCGGGACCACTCCTGGTGATGACCATAGTTTGAGGAGTTCATGTATTCACTATGTGCTAATGCTTTGTTCCGGTACTCTATTAAAAGGAGGCCTTAATATCCCTTAGTTTCCATTAGGACCCGCTGCCACGGGAGGGGTAGGACAAAAGATGTCATGCAAGTTCTTTTCCATAAGCACGTATGACTATATTCGGAATACATGCCTACATTCCATTGATGAATTGGAGCTAGTTCTGTGTCACCCTATGTTATGATTGTTACATGATGAACTGCATTCGGCATAATTCTCCATCACCGATCCAATGCCTACGAGCTTTTCATATATTGTTCTTCGCTTATTTACTTTTCCGTTGCTACTGTTACAATCACTACAAAACCCAAAAATATTAGTTTTGCTACTGTTACTTTCATATTACTTTGCTACTAAATACTTTGCTGCAGATACTAAGTTATCCAGGTGTGGTTGAATTGACAACTCAACTGCTAATACTTGAGAATATTCTTTGGCTCCCCTTGTGTCGAATCAATAAATTTGGGTTGAATACTCTACCCTCGAAAACTGTTGCGATCCCCTATACTTGTGGGTTATCAAGACTATTTTCTCGCGCCGTTGCCGGGGAGCATAGCTCTATTCTTTGAGTCACTTGGGATTTATATCTGCTGGTCACTATGAAGAACTTGAAAGACGCTAAGACAACAATTTATCCCTCAACTACGAGGGGAGGTAAGGAACTGCCATCTAGCTCTGCACTTGATTCACCTTCTGTTTTGAGTAAGCTTGCGACACCTAAACCTGCTTCTGCTATTCGTTCTGATATGTCGCATGTTATTGATGTTGCCACTTCTGCTATGCATGATACTTATGATGAAACTACTTCTATGCTTGATACTACTGTGCCACTTGGTGAATTTCTTGATGAACAAATTGCTAGAGTTAGAGAGAATGAAATTATTGAAACTGATAACATTGATGAAAGTGATGATGAAGACTCTCCTGTTATTCCTGAGGATTATGTTTTTGAAAAAGAAGCTACTTTAGCTATTTTAGCTTGCAAAGATAGATATGAGCTCAAGAGGTTATTAGATAAATGGAAACAGCAATCTCTTAATGCTAGAATGAAACCTGACCCTGCTTTTGCTACTTCACCTATTTGTGTTACTGATAAGGATTATGAATTCTTTGTTGATCCTGATATAATTACTTTGGTTGAATCTGATCCTTTTCATGGCTATGAATCTGAAACTGTTGTGGCACATCTTACTAAATTAAATGATATAGCCACCCTGTTCACTAATGATGAGAAATCTCGCTACCTTTATATCCTTAAAATATTTCCGTTCTCACTAAAGGGTGATGCTAAGATATGGTTTAATTCTCTTGATCCTGGATGTGTGCGTAGTCCCCAGGATATGATTTATTACTTCTCTGCTAAATATTTCCCTGCTCATAAGAAACAAGCTGCTTTGAGGGATATTTATAATTTTGTGCAAATTGAAGAAGAGAGTCTCCCACAAGCTTGGGGGAGGCTTCTCCGATTACTTAATGATTTGCCTGATCATCCTCTTAAGAAAAATGAAATACTTGATATCTTTTATAATGGACTAACCGATGCTTCTAGAGATTACCTGGATAGTTGTGTTGGTTCTGTTTTCAGGGAAAGAACACCGGATGAAGCTGAAATTTTATTGAATAATATGTTGACAAATGAAAATAATTGGACACTTCCTGAGCCTATTCCTAAACCAACTCCGAAGAAAGAGGTGTTCTATTTCTCAGTCCTGAAGATATGCAAGAGGCAAAGAAATCTATGAAAGAAAAAGGTATAAAAGCTGAAGATGTTAAGAATTTACCTCCTATTGAAGAAATACATGGTCTTAATTTACTGCCTGTTGAAGAAACATATGATCCTAATCCATTACCTATTGAAGAAACACATGGTCTTGATAACCCGACACGGGTAGTAAAGGTAAATTCTCTCTATAGATACGATAAAGGCTGAAATCCATCCTACTAAGTTTGCTATCCAATGTTTGGATGAGTTTGATAACTTTATGGTTAAGCAAGAAGACTTCAATGCTTATTTTGGTAGACAATTAAAACAAAATGCTTATATGATTGAACACTTGGGTGATTGTATGTCTAGAGTTAAAGGTGAACTTAAACTCATTACTAAACATGCTTCAATGGTCACCACTCAAGTAGAACAAGTACTTAAAGCTCAGAATGATTTGCTCAATGAATTGAATAGTAAGAAAAATGATTATGCTGTTAGAGTGGCTACTAGAACTGGTAAAATGACTCAGGAACCTTTGTATCCTGAAGGCCACCCTAAGAGAATTGAGCAAGATTCTCAGAGAAATAATATAGATGCACCTAGTCCTTCTAAAAAGAAGAAAAAGAAAAATGATAGGACTTTGCATGCTTCTAGTGAACCTATTGCTGAACCACCTGAGAATCCAAATGATATTTCTATCTCTGATGCTGAAACACAATCTGGTAATGAACATGAACCAAGTGAAAATGTTAATGATGATGTTCATGATGATGCTCAACCTAGCAATGATAATGATGTAGAAATTGAACCTGCTGTTGATCTTGATAACCCACAATCAAAGAATCAACGTTATGATAAGAGAGACTTTGTTGCTAGGAAGCACGGTAAAGAAAGGGAACCATGGGTTCAGAAACCCATGCCTTTTCCTCCCAAACCATCCAAGAAAAAGGATGATGAGGATTTTGAGTGCTTTAATGATTAGACCTATCTTTTTGCGTATGCGATTAACTGATATGCTCAAAATGAATCCTTATGCTAAGTATATGAAAGATATTTTTACTAATAAAAGAAAGATACCGGAAGCTGAAATATTCACCATGCTTGCTAATTACACTTTTAAGGGTGGAATACCAAAGAAACTTGGAGATCCAGGAGTACCCACTATACCATGCTCCATTAAAAGAAACTATGTTAAAACTGCTTTATGTGATCTTGGAGCCGGTGTTAGTGTTATGCCTCTCTCTTTATATCATAGACTTGACTTGAATAAGTTGACACCTACTGAAATATCTTTGCAAATGGCTGATAAATCAACTACTATACCTGTCGGTATTTGTGAGGATGTGCCTGTGGTGGTTGCAAACGTTACTATTTTAACGGACTTTGTTATTCTTGATATCCCCGAGGACGATAGTATGTCTATTATTCTTGGAAGACCTTTTTTGAATACTGCAGGGGCTGTTATTGATTGCAACAAAGGCAATGTCACTTTTCATGTTAATGGTAATGAGCATACGGTACACTTTCCGAGGAAACAACCTAAAGTTCATAGTATCAACTCTATTGGAAAAATTCCATCGATTATTTTTGGAGGTTTTGAATTTCCTCTACCAACGGGGATGTGCATATCCCCGTTGAGGTAACATAGTGTTATTCGAAATTTCTCCGGTTTCATGCGATTCGGAATGAGTTTGTTAACAAGACCTGATCAACCTTGTTAGTGGATTCCTTTTGATGAGCATGAGATGGATGAAACTAGAAGGCACAACCTTCTGTACCCTATTTCTACTTTCTGTTATTTAGTTGAAATAAAGTAAAAATAGCATTTTCCTATCTATTTTCTGATTTATCCGTGCAATATAAAAATACCCCGAAAATAAAAGTTCTCCAAATGCCCTAAAAATGGAATATGATTTTTTCTAGAATTTTTGAGAATATTTGGCACTCAGAACACAGCAATAGGGGCAAGCACCTGGCCACGAGGGTGGAGGGCGCGCCCTACCCCCTGGGCGCGCCCCCTGCCTCGTGGGCCCATGGTGGCTCCCCTCCACTTATTCCTGCACCCACACACTTCTTCTTCCTCCCAAAAAATCACCATCCAGCTCAAAGCACGAGTTCTAGCTCATTTTACTGCGATTTTCGATCTCCTTGCTCAAAGCACTTCTCACAAAACTGCTTGGGGAGATTGTTCCTTGGTATGTGACTCCTCCATTGGTCCAATTAGTTTTTGTTCTAGTGCTTTATTCATTGCAAATTTGTGCTGCCTAGGTGACCATGTTCTTGAGCTTGCATGTCAAATTTATATGGTTCCAAGTAGTTCTAATGCTTGATATAGGCTCTAGGCACTTGTAGGAGTAGTTGCTATCAATTTTATTGAGTTTGGTTCACTTTTATTTGAAGTTACTAAAAATTTCAGAAATTTTTCAGAGCAAGAAATATGCTTAGGAAAATGTTCCAAGGTGGTTCTTCAAGGAAGCAAGGACCCAGGCTTGCAATGCGTGATGCTGACGATGAGCCACCAAGGGACGCTCCAGTGTGGCCTTGTGAATGGCCTTCAGAAAACTTTATGGATCAAGTGGGAATCAAGGAAGAATTTAACGCATATTTGCGTAACGCTGATCTTGTGAGCTTCGAGGCAGAGAAGTGCCGCCAATACCACTATCTCACTAGTTCATTTGTGAGGAGGTTTGAATTTTCATCTTCACGTAATTCTCCAGCTGCCCTGTTTGATCTTTATGAAAAATCTTATACGATGGACTTAGAGGATTTTACCACTGCTTGCAAACTTCCACAATGGGGTAGTGCTAGTGAACCCCGCAAATCTGAATTTAGAAATTTTTCTTGCTAGTATAACTGTGGGGGAATCTAGAGATATAGCACAAGCTACCATAGGGAGCATCCATTTTCCTGCTATACATTATTTTGCTCTCTTCATAGGTAGGTGCATAAATGGTAAAGATGAAGCATGTCACATGTGTGTCCCTGACCTCAGTATTCTTAGGAGTGCTGTGTTAGGAGACAAATCTTATAATTTGAGAGCCATTGTTGCACGTAGGTTGCATCATAATAGATTTAATGGAGATTTCTTTGGAGGAATTTATGCAACCCGCTTAGCTGAATTTCTTGGTGTGGACATTCGTGAGGATGATATTGAGTTGCCTCCTACTTATTTAGACTTTAATGCTATGGTTCACCACCAGTTTGTCGAGAGGAATGAATCACCTTTCCGGTATCGCTTAATCTTTGACAGACGTCGTGCTATCCGTATTACTCTCCCTGCTCCTGCCTTCTTTGATTATCAGGCAAAAGGAAGATATGTTATTACCAGAGAGGAGGCAGATGAGTACGAGAGGAGGGCGGAGGCAGCTCGCCGCCACGCTGCAGCTCAGGAGGCGATAGCCGCTGCATCTCAGTACGACCCCGGCTACAACTATGGATATCCGCCAGGCCATCCGTGGCAATAAACCAACTTAGGCTAAAAGCCTAAGCTTGGGGAAGTACGTATTTCCCACCGACATTACATTTATGTTCACACACTCATTGTTAGATGTCGGTGCTCATACTTTTTCACTGTAATATCCATGCTAGTTTATTTTCTTTTTCTTGCTTTCTTCTTGTGTGTATGTTAAACCTTAAGAAAAATAAAAAAAAGAGTGTAGCTTTTAGTTAGTTTATTTTTCTTGCTGTAGTAGTAATAATTAAAAAAGAAAACCCAAAAAGATTTCCCGTTCTTCTTTTGCTTGTTGGAAGCTTTCCCGTGTAAATAGTTTCATTTCATTTCTTTTCTTTGGGGGTCGATTGGAGAAGACCATAATTGAATTGTTGAAGTGGCTCTTATATGCATTATTGTTGTTTTAACCAAGAGCCCATATTGCCTTGTCTTCTCCTGTTTATTGAATGCTCGCAGATTCCAGCTTAGTCCAATGCACGTGCACTCTTATTATTTTTACATCGTTCGGTCGTGCAAGTGAAAGGCAATTATGACGATATATGATGGACTGACTGAGATGAGAGAAGCTGGTATGAACTCGACCTCTCTTGTTTTTGTAAATATGATGGTTCATCGTTCCTGATTCAGCCTATTATGAATAAACATGTTTGCAATGACAATTAGAGATCATAGTTGCTCATGCCATGCTTGATTAGCTATGAGTTATAATGGTTTACCTTGCGTGCCAACATGCTATTAAAATGGTTGTGATGTGGTATAGTGGGGTGGTATCCTCCTTTGAATGATATAAGTGACTCGACTTGGCACATGTTCACGCATGTAGTTGAAACAAATCAACATAGCCTTCACGATATTTATGTTCATGGTGGATTATAACCTACTCATGCTCGTGCTCAATGTTTATTAATTTTAATGCATGTTCATGACTGTTGTCGCTCTCCAGTTGGTCGCTTCCCAGTCTTTTGCTAGCCTTCACTTGTACTAAGCGGGAATACTTCTTGTGCATCCAATCCCTTAAACCCCAAAGTTATGCCATATGAGTCCACTATACCTTCCTATATGCGGTATCTACCTGCCGTTCCAAGTAAATTTGTATGTGCCAAACTCTAAACCTTCAAATAAACATTCTGTTTTGTATGCTCGAATAGCTCATGTATCAACTAGGGCTGTCCGTATCTTCCATGCTAGGCGGGTTATTCTCAAGAGGAGTGGACTCCGCTCCTCATTCACGAGAAAATGGCTGGTCACCAGGATGCCCAGTCCCATGCTTTATGCAAACTAAATCAAAATAATTGCAAACAAAACTCCCCCTGGGACTGTTGCTAGTTGGAGACACTCGTTGTTTCGAGCAAGTCATGGATTGATGCTTGTTGGTGGAGGGGGAGTATAAACTTTACCATTCTGTTTGGGAACCGCCTATAATGTGTGTAGCATGGAAGATATCGCCATCTCTTGGTTGTTATGTTGACAATGAAAGTATGCCGCTCAAAATATTATTTATCTCTATTTCAAAACCGAGCTCTGGCACCTCTACAAATCCCTGCTTCCCTCTGCGAAGGGCCTATCTATTTACTTTTATGTTGAGTCATCACCCTCTTATTAAAAGCACTAGCTGGAGAGCACAGCTGTCATTTGCATCCATTACTATTAATTTATATTGGGTATGACTATGACTGGATCTTTTTTACCATGAATTACAATGTTTAGTCAGTCCTTGATCTTTAAAGGTGCTCTGCATTTATGTTTTGCGGTCTCAGAAAGGGCTAGCGAGATACCATCTTATTATATCATATCATGATTGTTTTGAGAAAGTGTTGTCATCCGAGATTTATTATTATGGCTCGCTAGTTGATTATGCCATTCACATGAGTAAACATGAGACCTGAGAGTTATTGTGAATGTGGTTAGTCATAATCTTTGCTGAAAACTTGAATGCTGGCTTTACATATTTACAACAACAAGAGCAAACAGAGTTTGTAAAAGTTTTTCTTTATCACTTTCAGTTTATCAACTGAATTGCTTGAGGACAAGCAAAGGTTTAAGCTTGGGGGAGTTGATACGTCTCCATCGTATCTACTTTTCCAAACAATTTTGCCCTTGTTTTGGACTCTAACTTGCATGATTTGAATGGAACTAACCCGGACTGACGCTGTTTTCAGCAGACTTTCCATGGTGTTATTTATGTGCAGAAACAAAAGTTCTCGGAATGACCTGAAACTCCACGGAACATCTATTTGGAAAATAAGAAAAATAGCGGAAGAAAAATCCACGTCAGGGGGCCCACACCCTGTCCACGAGGGAGGAGGGCGCGCCTGCCCCCCTAGGGCGCGCCCCCTACCTCATGGGCCCCCTGACGCTTCACCGACCTCAACTCCAACTCCATATATTCACTTTCGGGGAGAAAAAAATCAAGGAGAAGGATTCATCGCGTTTTACGATATGGAGCCGCCGCCAAGCCCTAAAACCTCTCGGGAGGGCTGATCTGGAGTCCGCTCGGGGCTCCGGAGAGGGGGATTCGTCGTCGTCGTCATCATCAACCATCCTCCATCACCAATTTCATGATGCTCACCGCCGTGCGTGAGTAATTCCATCAAAGGCTTGCTGGACGGTGATGGGTTGGATGAGATCTATCATGTAATCGAGTTAGTTTTGTTAGGGTTTGATCCCTAGTATCCACTATGTTTTGAGATTGATGTTGCTATGACTTTGCTATGCTTAATGCTTGTCACTAGGGCCCGAGTGCCATGATTTCAAATCTGAACCTATTATGTTTTCATGAATATATGTGAGTTCTTGATCCTATCTTGCAAGTCTATAGTCACCTACTATGTGTTATGATCTGGCAACCCCGAAGTGACAATAATCGGGACCACTCCCGGTGATGACCATAGTTTGAGGAGTTCATGTATTCACTATGTGCTAATGCTTTGTTCTGGTACTCTATTAAAAGGAGGCCTTAATATCCCTTAGTTTCCATTAGGACCCCGCTGCCACGGGAGGGTAGGACAAAAGATGTCATGCAAGTTCTTTTCGATAAGCACGTATGACTATATTCGGAATACATGCCTACATTACATTGATGAATTGGAGCTAGTTCTGTGTCACCCTATGTTATGATTGTTACATGATGAACCGCATCCAGCATAATTCTCCATCACCGATCCAATGCCTACGAACTTTTCATATATTGTTCTTCGCTTATTTACTTTTCTGTTGCTACTGTTACAATCACTACAAAACCCAAAAATATTACTTTTGCTACCGTTACTTCCATATTACTTTGCTACTAAATACTTTGCTGCAGATACTAAGTTATCCAGGTGTGGTTGAATTGACAACTCAACCGCTAATACTTGAGAATATTCTTTGGCTCCCCTTGTGTCGAATCAATAAATTTGGGTTGAATAATCTACCCTCGAAAACTGTTGCGATCCCCTGTACTTGTGGGTTATCAGTCACCATGAAGGAAAAGTACTGTGGCAAAGATCAAATCTACACTGCCAACGACGAAGGTATGAGGACCAGTCACGTTGGTCACTCACTTTTTAGTACCCCTCATCGTAAAATTCGTCTAAAGAAAATTTTGCTAGTTCCTAGTGCCGATAAGAATCTTCTTTCTGTTCATAGAATTGCCATTGACAACCATGTCATCCTTGAGTTTCATCCTTATTTTTGTCTTGATCAAGGATCAGGCAACGAAGAAAATTCTCTATCGAGGTAGATGCGTTCGAGGGCTCTACCCGTTGATTCCTGAGCATAGAAGATTCAATAAACAAGCCTATGGTGTTGCCAAACTCTCGTCAACACGGTGGCATGATCGATTAGGACATGCTGCTTTCTCTTTAGTTGAAAAATTGCTTAGGAAAAATAAGCTCCCGTATGTTGGCGAGCGTGATCTTGAAACTATTTGTGATTCTTGTCAACGAGTGAAAAGTCATCAATTGCCTTATCTTATATCTACTAGTGTTTCTACCAAACCCTTGCAATTAATCTTCTCTGATGTTTGGGGCCCTGCCCCCAGTTCTGTTGGTAGACATACTTATTATGTGAGCTTCATAGATGACTACAACAAATTCTCTTGGATCTATCTTCTCAAGAGAAGATCCGATGTTTTTCAAGTTTTCAAAACTTTCAAGCTCTCATTGAACGAAAATTTGATAGTAAGATCATTGCAGTACAATCTGATTGGGGGAGGGGAGTACGAAAAATTAAACTCCTTCTTCCAAACCCTTGGCATATCACATCATGTGTCATGCCCTCACGCTCATCAACAGAATGGCTCTGCTGAACGCAAGCACATACACATAGTTGAGGTTGGGTTAGCCCTCCTAGCCGGTGCATCCATGCCTCTCAAGTTCTGGGATGAGGCTATTCTCACAGCCGTTCATATCATAAATATGCTTCCTAGTCGTGTCATTAATAATGAAACTCCACTAGAAAGACTTCTTCACACTAAACCCGACTACAAATCTCTTCGTGTCTGCGGGTGTGCATGTTGGCCCAATCTTCGCCCATACAACAACCGCAAGCTCATGTTTCGCTCAAAACAGTGTGTTTTTCTAGGCTATAGCACCCAACATAAAGGTGTCAAGTGCCTCGACGTTGCCACTGGACGTGTCTATATTTCACAAGATGTTGTCTTTGATGAAACCAAATTTCCATTTGTTGATCTTCATCCCAACGCCGGCGCTCTCCTTTGCCAAGAGATTCTTCTTTTGCCTCCTCATCTCTCCGGTGTTGATAAAGGGGGAAACAATTGTGATGATCAACTGCTGACTAACCCTCTTACTGATGATGTGCATGAGCCTTGTGGTGTTACAGGTGAAAACAGCGTAGAAAATGGCGAAAACAGAGAAGAAAACAGTGAAGAAAACCCTCCACCAGAGCTACATTTCATGAGCCCGGAATCTGGAGACAAATCCTCCTCGGGATCCGTTCGCCTGCAGTGCAGCAGACCCTCCTCGGGATCAGCGGCAGCAGACGCGCCAGGGGTGCCGGCTGCATGCACGCCCGCCTCGGACCAGGCGCGCGCCACGCGGTCGTCGTTCACGGGCTGCGGCGCAACACCACATCCGCGCCAATCGCCACCCGCCACATGTCATCCCGCAGTTGGCACGGGCGGCACACGCTTCACCAACCAACCAATGTGCTACAAGCGGTGCCACCCGGCTCGCTCGACCAGCGTGGCGCCCAAAGCTGGCGCGGGATCCAGCGCTGATGCGCACATGCCCACGCGCCCGACCAGCGCCTGACTTGAGGCTGATTCACCATCATGTGGCCATGATGAGCCGGCTCCTCCGGCGGGATATTCTATGGATTCTACACGCGCACGACTGTTGTCCTCTGCCACAGAAAATCCGAGCGAGGCAGAACCTGCTGCTGCAGCGCGTGGATCTTCCTCGGGATCGGCCTCTGCAGAAACTCCTGTTCAGCCTGCGGGAGCCACTGCAGCTGAAAATCTGGCCACTTCTCCACGGTGTACACGATTACAAAAGGGAGTAATACAACCTGTTAACTACAAACGTGTAACAAAATATGGCATGGTTTGTTCTATAGGTGAACTAGGTGAACCTCATACCCTAGAAGAAGCACTTGGTGATGAAAAATGGAAGAAAGCGATGAATGAAGAATACATGGCCCTAAGGAAAATAACACATGGCACTTAGTTCCTCCATAGCAAGGTAAAAATTTAATTGATTGCAAGTGGGTATTTAGGATCAAGAGAAAATCTGATGGAACTATTGACCATTACAAAGCTAGGCTCGTTGCAAAGGGATTTAAACAGCGGTATGTCATCGACTATGAGGATACTTTTAGTCCGGTTGTTAAAGCTGCAACCATCCATCTTGTTTTTTCCATTGCTGTTTCTAGGGGCTGGAGTCTCAGACAGCTAGACGTACAGAACAAGTTTCTTCACGGTGTTCTGGAAGAGGAAGTGTACATGAAGCAACCTCCTGGGTTTGAAAGCAAGAGTTCTCCCTCTTATGTGTGTAAACTTGACAAGGCACTTTATGGGTTGAAGCAAGCACCGAGAGCATGGTACTCTCGTCTCTGTCATAAAATGCAAGCACTTGGCTTCATTCCATCAAAATCTGACACTTGTTTGTTCATTTACAACAAGTCCAACACATGAATATCTGTTTTAATATATGTTGGTGATATCATGGTGACAAGCTCATCAAATGAAGCAATCACAGGACTGTTGAAAGATTTGAGTGCGATTTTGCTCTAAAGGACCTTGGTGACTTGCATTATTTTCTTGGAATTGAGGTGAAGAAACATACAAATGGACTTCATCTCTCTCAGGAAAAGTATGCAACTGATCTGGTAAAAAAGGCTGGTCTGCAAGGTTGTAAGCCTACACCTACTCCATTATCCAGCTCAGAAAAGTTGTCTCTCACAGAAGGTAATCTCTTGAGTCAAGAAGATAGCACAGAATACAGGAGCTTGGTAAGAGCACTTCAATATCTCACTCTGAACAGACCTGATATATCTTTTGCTGTCAACAAAGTGTGCCAGTTTATTCATGCACCTACTAATGTCCATTTTACTGCTGCAAAACGCATAGTGAGATATGTCAAAGGAATTTTGAGCATTGGCCTAGATTTCAGCAAATCATCCTCTAATCTTGTCAGTGCCTTCTCTGGCTCTGATTGGGCAGGATGCCTGGATGACAGGCGCTCCACTGGTGGTTTTGCAATCTTTTTTGGACCAAATCTGATCTCATGGTGTGCTCGAAAACAGGCTACTATTTCTAGATCCAGCACAGAGGCAGAATATAAAGCACTGGCGAATGCTACAGCTGAAATTATATGGGTTCAATCCATGCTGAAAGAACTGGGCATAAGGAACACACCAGCTCCATGTCTGTGGTGTGATAATCTTGGTGCAACTTATCTGTCTGCCAATCCAGTTTTTCATGCAAGGACAAAACATATTGAGATAGATTTTCACTTTGTTCGAGAGAGAGTTGCTCAAAAGCAACTTGATATTCGCTTTGTTCACTCCAAAGATCAGCTTGCAGATGGATTTACAAAGGCTTTGCCTGTGAGAAGCTTTGGGAATTTTAAACATAATCTCAACTTGATGAAGTTGTGATTAAGGGGGGGGTGTGTGTCAAACACGCATCATCTGCCGCACCATATTGTTATGCGTAGGTTGTTAGGAGTCCTGTTAAGATAGACTAGGTTGTTAGGGTTTATCTCTATCTAGTTATCTTTCTTCCTCTCCAAGATGTAATCTCCAACAACTTGTATGCGCTGTACAGGGAGGTGTGCCCCTGCTATATTAAAACGTACACATCGCCCACATCGGGTAAGACGTTTCCGCCATCTCACAAACCATATTACAGGCAGGGTCCTCTTGCCCAAGTTGATCACCAGCTACCGGCAACCAGGACTGCCTACCTCAATATGCGTCAGGAGATCCGAGACCCACATGTGCATCAACAACTGTAGCAGGATCTGGTGGAGCACCTATGGAGGATCAAGGGCGGCGTCTAGCTCGACGTGTGATGAAATATGAGTTTTTATTTGTTCAACTATATAATTTGTATTGAACTATTTGATTTTTATTGATTTTCTGTGATGAACTATGTGATAAAAAATTACTTATTTTGAGAATTCACACCGAACCACGCCGAATATGGGCCGATTCGCGCCGATATCGGGTCTTTTTTCGCCGAAAGTGGGCTGAAAAGTGGCCAGAAATGGGCCGATATTGGCGCCTGGGGGCGACGGCTGGGTGCCCAACCGCCCCCATAGCCGATTATACCGCCGGCTCGCCCCCAGGCGGTGATTTTTATGCCTCCTGAAGGGGCCAACGGCTGGAGATGCTCTAAGTATATAATAGGACATGCAGAGAGGCCAAGATTTTTCTCTCTCTTTTTTTAACAGAGACCATAGTCCAGTTCAACGGCAAAAACGAAATGTAAATCGTTACAACACGTCACATAACTACCGCCGTGAACCACCGTCTGATCTACTCCCTTCGTCCTATAATAGAAGATGTTTTTAGCGTTGCAAAAACGTTTTACATTATGAGACAAGGTAGTAACTACCAACACAAACTCCATGCACACCGTTCAGAAGATGTTGTTTGCGGAGGTTGCCCGCATCATGCACAGCTACATATGCCACATATTCCCTGTAGTGAGAATGAACAAAACTGGCCCTTATCTGAAACTTCAACACAAAATGGCCCCAATCTGAAAAAAATTCACGAAATGGCCCCTTTTGCATGACGCCCCGGGCTAGGGCGTCATGCTATTTGGCATGGTGCCCTAGGCCGGGGCGCCATGCTACATGTCGCTAACATGGCGCCCTAGCCCCGGGCGTCATGCAAAAGAGGGCCATTTCATGAAATATTTTCAGATTGGGGTCATTCTGTGTTGAAGTTTCAGATAAGGGCCAGATTTGTTCATTTTCACATTCCCTGTACCTCCTCTCCTGCCGTCACTGCCTAATGTCAAGTTGTGCTGGACCAACTCATATCAAGGCAACGACCCGGCAGCAAGCAGCGCTGGCCAAGTGGCCAGTTAGCTGGACATACGGTGTCAAATGCAGGCATGCGTGCCTGCCAACTTTGCTGATCATGCACACTACAAGCGGTGTGGCATGGCATGTACTGGTGTTGGCCGGCAGAGCACTTGCCCCTGTTTTGGCCAGCACCAAGACAGCTGAATATCATCGTGTGTTCGGCAGCCGGCTCAGATGATCAGTCGTTGGCGCCAATAATTTCGTAATCAACATGTTGAGCTGTTGATCAATTCCTTCGATTCAGAGGAATGAACGGTATGGGCATTTTCTCTCTCTCGTTCTCTTCTACTTATTGGCCTTCTTAGCAGAGCTGTCCGATGAGTTGATCACCTGCTTTTGTGGATGGGCCTCTGGTTCTGTTGCCGGTAGTTCAGTTGTGCTTATGAAAGAGCGTATTAACAGGCCGTGAATACTACTAGCGAGGGTTAGTAATCGTACCTGTCTATGCGGAAAGGGCACACACCTGTCCACCCTGCGATCCGCAAAATAGTTGGATCCTGCAAAAGGATACAGTAAGTATTAACATTTACTCTTTGAAACTTACAATTTTGCATTTCTAAACTTACGATTTTCTCAGTTGCTCGTGTCAAGTTTCAGAGTAGAAACTTTAAGCGTTCTTTGTCGGCCGCGGTTACTAAAGTTGTGTTTTTGGATTTTATCGGTCGCTCGTACTAAGTTTCAAAACTCGTCAAAGCGTATTCTAAATGATCTTATTTGAAGCTCTTATCACGAGAAACATGAATATAAAAAGATAACTTAATTTGAACTTTTCGTTCAAAATTTATGAAAGGTTAAAAAATGGAAGCCAGAAAAAAAAAGCATGTGCGAGGGGCTCGGTGCCCTTGCACTTGCATGCCACAAATTCTTTGTCCTGTCTCTGCCCTTATACACGAAGTCACAAGGTCCAACTCGTTTTTTTATTTAGTAAAAAGGTTTCCCTCCGATTTTCATTAATAGGAATCATTAGAAGTTCACAGTCAAACTAAAAGGAACCCAACACTAACAAGCATCGAGCTAGAGCTTCATGAAGATCTAAGATCAACAGAAGCCAAGAGCTAAAAGAGTAAGGACACAACCCTCTTCTGACATAGAAACCAACCACATCATCACATCAAGAGCAGAACCAAAAGTAGAATGATTCTGGATAACCACTGAGACTCCATTACAGCCACAATATAGAAGAAGTACCAACACATGGAAAATATAAGCAAACCCTAAAACAGCAACAAAGATAAGATCCTTCATAGCAGAAACTGGGAGGGCAACAAGCAGGGTCCCCTAGATGTTCTTTTTATTCATCTTTCAGGCAAATGTGATCGAAGGACTCCGAGGCGCCAACCTTTAGCTGCATTGAAGGTCCAACTCATGTATGAAGAAGGCACAAAACATACCACTTTCGAGCTGTCGATATGAGTACTTGCTTTAGAATTAAGTGAAATGAAGCCAAACAAAACTAGGTCGTTTTTCCTGACCACGACAAATGTCCACGGACAAAGAATCACTTACCTAGACATGGAAGGATACCTTTCTTTATGAAAAACTTTTGATCTATTCATTATATGTCATAGCAGTATAAAAAACACTAGAAATAATAAAAAATATATTCAGGTCCATAAAGCACCTAGCGATGACAAGTACTAGCGAGTCGAAGGCAAGCTGCCATCATCATCTCTCCCTCACCAAACCCGGACAAAACTTGTTGTAGTAGACAATCGAAAAGTCGTTGTGCTAAAGCCCTACAACACCACCACACCAGAACATCGACCTCCTCGATGAAGAGAAGCGTAGATCAAAAGAATCCAATATGAAGACACACAAACGAAGATTAGATCCACACGGAGATCCACCGAAGACCAACACCGACTAAATCCCGCAAGATCCACCGGAGAAACACCTCAGAACACCCTCCGATGACGCTAGACGCACCATTGGGACGGAGGCTAGACGGAGAGGACCTTGTTCCATCTTTAAGCTGCCGCCGCCTCGCTTTCTTGAGTAGGGCACAAACTCTAATTGACCTAATAAATACACCTAAAAACAGAGCTGAAACCTTCCCACCGGCAAGGGCCAAGGTCCACTGCGCCTCCATGCCCTTAAGGGCATCTCCAAGGCGGACCCGTAAACCTCCCGCAACCGTCCCGACCGCTCTGTCCGGACCGCAGAAGCCATCTAACGCCGGCCTGTATCGTTCCGTGGGGCGGCCCAGACGCGATTTCACCGGCAAATTGAAGACAAAAGTGTGGGAGGTTTGTGGGAGTCCGGACACCCGAAACGTAGGACTTTGACACCCCATGCCCACCCAATCCCCCTTCCCGGTCCCATTTCCTTCCATTCCGCCCCTTCTCCTCCTTGCTTTGCATCCGCACCCTCCACCTCCGCCGCCGCTGTTGTTCGTCTCCGGCCACCACGGAGGCATTGCCGGACGTCCGCAACCAGCAACGACGCGCCCGCTCGCCGTTCCAACGGAGCTTTCAGCCCTGGAGCCGTTTGTACCCATGTACACTCTGCCCCTTGTCGACGACCTCCATGGCGGACACCACGCCCGGCAGGTGCTCAGTCAAATGTCATTGAGCTTATTTTCAAATGCTATGTCGTTATTTAGAGTACGAAGGATGGTGATATGCTCGACCATGGAGGATGAGTTGTTGTGCGATGCGTGGCTGGTCGTATCCGCAGATTTCATTGGCAGGAGCAGAGGAGAGCCCTTCTGGGAGCAAGTGCATGAAAAGTTTCACGACGAAAGCGCCCTAGGACATGTACATCATTCAACCACGCAACATGAGGTCGTTATCGTTTCGCTGGCACGCTATCCAAATCAGCGTCATCAAATTTTGCAACGTGGTTCGTCAGCTCGAGGCAAGGTAGAGGACGAGATCGTAAGTTTTCCTTCCTCTTGCTCAACTTGTCGATTGATTTATTCACTCAATATTGGTCTACACATTATATGTAGCCCGCACACGCCGCCGTGGTGTACCACAGGTCAGCGGGACAACCATTTACATGTACACACTGCTGGATGAAGCTGAAGCTGAAGTATGTGTGGGAGGACATGATCCGTTCCTGGAAAACTTGTTGGACATCCAGGATCTGATCGAATTTGAGACATTGTTGTACTAGACTTAATTTACATGCTATGTGTGGATGATTTGTGCTATTTTCTCTCTGAATTTTCATGAATATCGGCCGATTTGAATTAATTTTGTCTGGTTAGTTAAAATGCGGTTTGAAATGTATGCGGTTAGCGTTGGATGGCTGCCTCCCACATCCGTATCCGCGGATTGGTCCCCCCGTCAGACGAATGCGGGAGGTTTTTTATGGGTTGCTGTTGGAGATGTCCTAAGGCCATCGGAGACAAGAAGGACCGCCGATGGCGCCGACAGGGTGAGGAGAAAGCCTAGTTGCATGGGCACTCACGAGAGAGGCGAAGGGGTACGTCCACCAGGGCATTTAACCTTTTAATAACCTGTATATCCTGGGCCTTTAATCATCTCCAACGCTTGGGCGGTGAGCATATCATTATCAACATACAGAAGCGGCTGGCGCCGGCAGCTGCATTTTGTATGTGTTTGTGTGAAGCGCCCACCTTGTGCGTCGATGCCTTCAAAATAGCCACGAACAAAGGAAAAAACTACCAAAACGGCCGGGATTTAATCCCTAGCGCCCCGGGCTAAGCACCCGCATTGTAGGTGACTGTTTCTTTTTTCAGCTCACGCAAAGTTGAGCATGATTCTTTCCATGGGCATTGGCATGGACAACAGTATGATGAGTTCCATGAAATGCTCTGCCTAGTAAACCCATTTGAAGGCGCCAAACGTCCTGTTTGCATGCAGCTGGAATTTTGGCATTTTGCCACGAATGTTCATGCACCCGTGTGCAACTGTAGCTAGCTCTCATGCGCCAGTAGCCAGTGCTGCCATTTTCTATCACGTGGAGCAACGATACAAGGTGCCCGTGTTGGCCGGCTACGAGCTAAAGCTTCTCTCCCTCGTCCTCGTAGGCCGTGCCCGTAATTTGTCGCCAGAAACGCCGCGAGCGTACACGTACGCACGACAGCAAGTTCACGTATGTACGTCGTGCCAAGTAGGACGTTTTGGTGCCGATGCTCATTTGCACCCGGTTAGAAAAAATCGTAAAAATTCGAAAACAATTCAAAAAAATTCAATTTTTTTATGCGATAGACAATTTGATGGGTGAGGCCCGCTTCAAATTTCAAGTCATTTAGACATCTGAGCAGCTCTCACAAAAAAAAAACAAATCAGGCCAAAACAGTAAATGACCAGTAAATATTTTTACAGACCCCCAATTTATCTTTTTTGCTGAGAGATCCTTAGATGTCCAAATGATTTGAAAATTGAAACGGACCTCACGCATCAAATTGTCTAAAGCACATTTTTTTGGGATTTTTTGAATTTTTCTAGTATTTGTTTTGATTTTTTTCATCAGGGCAGGTGCAGATGAGCTCGGGTGCAGAGATGGATTTTCAGTCGTGCCATAGCTATATTGCTACTTTGCCACCTAGCAGGAGTCTCCCTGCACCTGCAGATATATCAAAAAAAAAGACCACAGAAGCAACACCGGTTAATATACCCAAATGATAAGTATCACGTGTGACACAAAGCATTGACAATGACATTTTCTACAACTAAAATTGTCATTCAAAAAGAAAAAACAAACCCAAAAAAAATGAAACTTGACATTGAAAAAGAAAGTTGTCAGGCTTGACAAGTAAAGTTGTCATGCTCGCGTCACTAAACTTACTATAAAATACGTTCGGAGTTATCATGTGTAGCACCCATCAGGGTCCTCCATATACGGTTGATCGCATACATAATCGCGCACATACACACGTGCACATATGAACATACGCACCAGTAATTTTAGTAGCTCAATTCACGGCAATTACGAATGCGTGAGTGAGAATGAGACAGCAAACATATGCTTTATACGATGGTTCGATCACGAATGGATGAGCACAAGGTACATATATAGTACTAGGTAGCAGCACTAGTTTGAGTACATGATATCATATCGATCGTGCCTCTCGTAGTCTATAGTTGTCGTTGATCGTAGCTAGCTTGATGGGATATTATTGTCGTCGATCGACCGTGCAGATGAGATGGGTTGGATCACGGGCACTTGTGGCGGCCGTTGTGCGTGGTCATGTTGGCGTAGCAGGGGCAGACTTCCTCGTTGCCGGCGGTGCCGGGCGGCACGCAGTCGCATCGCCGGCAGCACGTGTTGCACGCCCTGTTGCACAGATTCGGCCGGCTCGACTTGCTGCACCGGTACGAGCACGCGCTGCCGCAATCTGCAAATCGTTGTAAGAGTTAGACGGAGAGATATATGAGTCGTCTGGTGCCGATCGATCAACTCGGCCGGATTAGCAGATGAATCCCATGCTTGCGCGTGTGCTTACCGACGGCGTGAGCTTGTCCACTCGGAGCGGTGGTCTGCGGAAGAGGAAAATGAACAGGGCAGAGTTTAGCTAGGCAACCATATATAGCAAGCATGTACTCTGGAAGAGTCTAGCGCCATGGATCAGGTGATCACCTCGACAAGGAGCAGGAGGACGACGAGCGCCGCGCACATGAGCACCCGAGCTTTGCCGGCCATCGCGAGGGGCTAGGAACCGCCGGTTTGCTTCGCTCTCTGCCGATTTGCTTCTCCTCACCAGGGGAAATGTGGAAACCTCAAACCTTTGCCTTGTAGCGAGGGGATGAGCCGGGCCATGTTTTATAGGCCGGCCCGCCGGTGAGTATTCGAGACTGGCATTGGGCGCACAGTGGTGGCATATGTTAGGCAACAAAATATCAAGGATATTCTGTTACCCCTTACCATACTTTGGGCCTGTCGCAATTAGTGTAATCAGGCCATTATGAAGAAGGATTGTAATTGGGATTGTTTCCCCCTGTACATCTCGTGATAATAGGAAGGTCAGGATTGTGTCATGTATTCCCAAACTTCCATCGCTTTTGCTATTCTTCAGTCACCTGAAACTTTATTCTGTTGCAGTCGATTTTTTGTATGGCCTGGAAATACTAGGCCGAAGCTACTCCACGTACAAAGGCTGTATATCGATCAATTAGCGGAGTACTCCTAAAAAACATTGCGGGTGTGTGTACGTACCTGATTTTGTGTCTTGTGTGCATGCGTGCACGGGTGTGTATATGTTTTTTTTCCAGATAAACTTATAATACTCAAGCATCAGACGTACAATCCTGCTTACATAAATCGATGACCTCTTGGGGTCCTGATCCCAACCAAACAACAGTTCTACTCTCAGTTCTAGCAAAACTAGCTAAAAATCACTAACTAAATTTTGACCACGCTTGATATGAACAATACTAGTCGTTCGAAGAGACTTCAAGTGTCCATATTAGCTTCCAGCAAGCTCGTCGTCCATCCGACGCACAACTCGATGCTTGGGCAGTCGCCCTGCACGACTCCTCAAAAGCCATGTCATATGCAGACTTAACTGAAAATGTACAAAGTTTGCCTGGCCCCAAGCCAACACATCATCTCCCTGCCTCGGCGATGCACTTATTTTCAAAACATCACATGGCAAGAATATCGTCTGTAGAAGTTCAACATTCCATGAACCATTGACATTTAGGGGCTGTGAGACATACCTTATACGACATCTACCTTGAGCTGAAATTGGCTTGAAGGAAAAGGGCCTTGGAATCCAATTGTCACGCCATATACGGACACTCTGTCCATTACCAACCCTCCATATCAGCCCTTTCTTAAGCAGGTCTAGGCCATGAGATATCGCTGTCCAAGAGGAGGATGCATTCCTGGAAAAAATAGTATCCTCCAACTTCGCATTTTGGTAATAGCGTGCTTTCAAAAGTTTAGCACACAAACTATCTGGCTTTGTAATTAATCTCCACGCCTGATGAGCTAAAAGTGCTTGATTAAATATACGAAAGTCACGAAAACCAACACCTCCCTTACACTTTGGTTGTTGTAACTTTGACCATGCCCTCCAGTGTACCTTTCTCTTTCCTTTAGAAGCTCCCCAATAGAAATTCCGAACCATATTGGTTAGATCATCGCAGACAAAAAAAAGGAAGCTTAAATACACCCATGATATATGTGGGCAACGCCTGTGCAACTGACTTAATTAGTACTTCTCTTCTAGGTTGTGCCAAATGGCCATCTCCCTACTGAATTAACCTTTTCAAAAGTTGGGCCTGCAAATTCTGAAACTTTCCCTTTGACATACGTCCATCCGGGGTTGGCAGCCCCAAATACTTCTCCTCAAAACCACTATTGGGAATATTGAGAGCATCTCTCACCTCCTGTTGATCAACCATTGGACAACTTTCGCCAAACAAAATAGAACATTTATTATAATTTAGAGACTGTCTCGTTGCCGAAGCATATAGATCAAGACAAGACTTCACCCGTTCCGCCTGCTCACGCGATGCCTTAAAAAATAAAAGTGTATCATCTGCAAATAAAAGTTGTGATATACCTGGCACCCTTCTGCAAATTTTGACTGGCATACTATTCTCTATATCCACCCTATTCCTCAGGATTGCAGACATGCCATCAGCAACGAACAAAAAAAGAACGGGGAGAGTGGATCACCTTGCCGTAGCCCACGCGACGATGCAAATGAATCCAAGGGGGTCCCATTTAAATTAACAGAGTACCGCACCGATGTGACACATGTCATAATCCAGTCAACCCATCAATGTGCAAACCCCAACTTTTGCATCATTTGCTTCAAGAAGTTCCAGTATACCCTATCATACGCCTTTGACAGGTCCAGTTTATAGGCACAAAAACTCTTTGATGGATCTTTTTCCTGTTTAATGTAATGTATACATTCAAAAGCAACCAGAGCATTATCCGTAATCATTCTCCTAGAAATAAAAGCACTCTGCTCTCGAGAGATGATATCATCCAACAGAGGACGTAATCTATTCACAAGGCACCTAGAGACCACCTTGTAAATAACATTGCACAGACTAATGGGACGAAAATCAGAGACCTTCTTTGGATTTGTAATTTTGGGGATAAGCACAATGGAGGTCTCATTAACTCCTTCAGGCATCACATTTGTCCTGAAAAATTCTTTTACTGCCCTGATAATTCCATCTTTCCGAGTGTCCCAATTCCGTTGAAAAAATCTTGCAGGAAAACCATCAGGACTAGGAGCCTTTAAAGGACCAATTTGGAATACAACATCTAGAATTTCCTGGTCAGAGAAATCAATACAAAGTTTTGCATTGTCATCACTTGATATAACTGAATGAACCAAGTCCAGAACATGATTAGGGTCAAGGTTCGGACCCACAACAAAAATATTCTTGAAATAAGAGGATACTAAATCACCCATAACTTTAGGGTCCGTGTGAACATTACCATCATCGTCATGAAGTTGACTTATTCTATTTTTCTGAGCTCGCCAAACTGCCTTGCTTTGAAAATACCTTGTATTTCTATCCCCCTCTTTCAACCATGTAATGCGCGATCTCTGTAGCCAAATCAGCTACTCTTTATATAGTAAATCATTCAGTTTATCCTAAACAACTCAAATTTCTTGACGGTCTGCATTCATATTCATTAGTTCCTCTAGCCTTGATTTGGTCTTGTTAATTTCCTTGGTAATATTACCAAATTTCTTTTGAATCCAACTCCGTAGGGCAGTCATAGTATTTCGAAGAGCAGTACTCACCTGACCAAAATCCTCCATAACACCCAGGGACGCCCACGCTTTGTTGATCACGTCAGGGAGGCCCGCATCCCTTGTTGGGGAACGTAGTAATTTCAAAAAAATTCCTACGCACACGCAAGATCATGGTGATGCATAGCAATGAGAGGGGAGAGTGTTGTCCACGTACCCTCGTAGACCGACAGCGGAAGCGTTATCACAACGCGGTTGATGTAGTCGTACGTCTTCACGATCCGACCGATCAAGTACCGAACGCACGGCACCTCCGAGTTCTACACACGTTCAGCTCGATGACGTCCCTCGAACTCCGATCCAGCCGAGTGTTGAGGGAGAGTTTCGTCAGCACGACGGCGTGGTGACGATGATGATGTTCTACCGACGCAGGGCTTCGCCTAAGCTCCGCAATGATATTATCGAGGTGTAATTTGGTGGAGGGGGGCACCGCACACGGCTAAAAGATCTCAAGGATCAATTGTTGTGTCTCTGGGGTGCCCCCTGCCCCCGTGTATAAAGGAGCAAGGGAGGAGGAGGCCGGCCCTAGGAGGGGGCGCACCAAGTGTGGAGTCCTACTAGGACTCCCTAGTCCTAGTAGGATTCCACCTCCCATATGGAATAGGAAAAGAGGAAGGGAAAAAGAGAAGGAAGGAAGGGGCGCCCCCCTTCCCTAGTCCAATTCGGACCAGACCAAGGGGAGGGGTGCGGCCACCCTTGAGGCCCTTTTCTTCTTTCCCGTATGGCCCAATAAGGCCCAATACGTATTCCCGTAACTCTCCGGTACTCCGAAAAACACCCGAATCACTCGGAACCTTTCCGAAGTCCGAATATAGTCGTCCAATATATCGATCTTTACGTCTCGACCATTTCGAGACTCCTCGTCATGTCCCCGATCTCATCCGGGACTCCGAACTCCTTCGGTACATCAACATACAAACTCATAATAAAACTGTCATCGTAACGTTAAGCGTGCGGACCCTACGGGTTCGAGAACTATGTAGACATGACCGAGACACGTCTCCGGTCAATAACCAATAGCGGGACCTGGATGCCCATATTGGCTCCCACATATTCTACGAAGATCTTTATCGGTCAGACCGCATAACAACATACGTTGTTCCCTTTGTCATCAGTATGTTACTTGCCCGAGATTCGATCGTCGGTATCTCGATACCTAGTTCAATCTCGTTACCGGCAAGTCTCTTTACTCGTTCCGTAACACATCATCCCGCAACTAACTTATTAGTCACAATGCTTGCAAGGCTTATAGTGATGTGCATTACCGAGTGGGCCCAGAGATACCTCTCCGACAATCGGAGTGACAAATCCTAATCTCGAAATACGCCAACCCAACAAGTACCTTTGGAGACACCTGTAGAGCACCTTTATAATCACCCATTTACGTTGTGACGTTTGGTAGCACACAAAGTGTTCCTCCGGTAAACGGGAGTTGCATAATCTCATAGTCAGAGGAACATGTATAAGTCATGAAGAAAGCAATAGCAACATACTAAACGATCGGGTGCTAAGCTAACGGAATGGGTCAAGTCAATCACGTCATTCTCCTAATGAGGTGATCTCGTTAATCAAATGACAACTTATGTCTATGGCTAGGAAACATAACCATCTTTGATTAACGAGCTAGTCAAGTAGAGGCATACTAGTGACACTCTGTTTGTCTATGTATTCACACATGTATTATGTTTCCGGTTAATACAATTCTAGCATGAATAATAAACATTTATCATGATATAAGGAAATAAATAATAACTTTATTATTGCCTCTAGGGCATATTTCCTTCAGTCTCCCACTTGCACTAGAGTCAATAATCTAGTTCACATCGCCATGTGATTTAACATGAATAGTTCACATCACCATGTGATTAACACCCATAGTTCACATCGTCATGTGACCATCACCCAAAGGGTTTACTAGAGTCAGTAATCTAGTTCACATCGCTATGTGATTAACACCCAAAGAGTACTAAGGTGTGATCATGTTTTGCTTGTGAGATAATTTTAGTCAACGGGTCTGTCACATTCAGATCCGTAAGTATTTTGCAAATTTCTATGTCTACAATGCTCTGCATGGAGCTACTCTAGCTAATTGCTCCCACTTTCAATATGTATCTAGACCGAGACTTAGAGTCATCTAGATTAGTGTCAAAACTTGCATCGACGTAACCTTTACGACGAGCCTTTTGTCACTTCCATAATCGAGAAACATATCCTTATTCCAGTAAGGATAATTTTGACCGCTGTCCAGTGATCTACTCCTAGATCACTATTGTACTCCCTTGCCAAAATCAGTGTAGGGTATACAATAGATCTGGTACACAGCATGGCATACTTTATAGAACCTATGGCCAAGGCATAGGGAATGACTTTCATTCTCTTTCTATCTTTTGCCGTGGTCGGGCTTTGAGTCTTTACTCAATTTCACACCTTGTAACACAGGCAAGAACTCTTTCTTTGACTGTTCTATTTTGAACTACTTCAAAATCTTGTTAAGGTATGTACTCATTGAAAAACTTATCAAGCGTCTTCATCTATCTCTATAGATCTTGATGCTCAATATGTAAGCAGCTTCACCGAGGTCTATCTTTGAAAAACTCCTTTCAAACACTCCTTTATGCTTTGCAGAATAATTCTACATTATTTCCGATCAACAATATGTCATTCACATATACTTATCAGAAATGCTGTAGTGCTCCCACTCACTTTCTTGTAAATACAGGCTTCACCGCAAGTCTGTATACAACTATATGCTTTGATCAACTTATCAAAGCGTATATTCCAACTCCGAGATGCTTGCACCAGTCCATTGATGGATCGCTGGAGCTTGCATATTTTGTTAGCACCTTTAGGATTGACAAAACCTTCTGGTTGTATCATATACAACTCTTCTTTAATAAATCCATCAAGGAATGCAGTTTTGTTTATCCCTTTGCCAGATTTCATAAAATGCGGCAATTGCTAACATGATTCGGACAGACTTAAGCATAGATACGAGTGAGAAACTCTCATCGTAGTCAACATCTTGAACTTGTCGAAAACCTTTTTGCGACAATTCTAGCTTTGTAGATAGTGATACTACTATCAGCGTCCGTCTTCCTCTTGACAATCCATTTATTCTCAATTGCTTGCCGATCATCGGGCAAGTCAACCAAAGTCCACACTTTGTTCTCATACATGGATCTCATCTCAGATTTCATGGCCTCAAGCCATTTTGCGGAATCTGGGCTCACCATCGCTTCTTCATAGTTCGTAGGTTCGTCATGGTCTAGTAACATAACCTCCAGAACAGGATTACCGTACCACTCTGGTGCGGATCTTACTCTGGTTTACCTACGAGGTTTGGTAGTAACTTGATCTGAAGTTACATGATCATCATCATTAACTTCCTCACTAATTGGTGTAGAAGTCACAGGAACAGATTTCTGTGATCCAATAAGGGAGCAGGTACAGTTACCTCATCAAGTTCTACTTTCCTCCCACTCACATCTTTCGAGAGAAACTCCTTCTCTAGAAAGGATCCATACTTAGCAACGAATGTCTTGCCTTCGGATCTGTGATAGAAGGTGTACCCAACTGTCTCCTTTGGGTATCCTATGAAGACACATTTCTCCGATTTGGGTTTGAGCTTATCAGGATGAAATTTTTCACATAAGCATCGCAACCCCAAAATTTTAAGAAACGACAACTTTGGTTTCTTGCCAAACCACAGTTCATAAGGCGTCGTCTCAACGGATTTTGATGGTGCCCTATTTAACGTGAATGTAGCTGTCTCTAATGCATAACCCAAAACGATAGTGGTAAATTGGTAAGAGACATCATAGATTGCACTATATCCAATAAAGTACGGTTATGACGTTCGGACACACCATTACACTGTGGTGTTCCAGGTGGCGTGAGTAGTGAAACTATTTCACATTGTTTTAACTGAAGGCCAAACTCGTAACTCAAATATTTTACCTCTGCGATCATATCGTAGAAACTTTTATTTTCTTGTTACGATGATTCTCCACTTCACTCTGAAATTCTTTGAACTTTTCAAATGTTTCAGACTTTGTGTTTCATCAAGTAGATATACCCATATCTGCTCAAATCATCTGTGAAGGTCAGAAAATAATGATACCTGCTACGAGCCTCAATATTCATCGGACCACATACATCTGTATGTATGATTTCCAACAAATCTGTTGCTCTCTCCATAGTTCCGGAGAACGGCGTTTTAGTCATCTTGCCCATGAGGCACGGTTCGCAAGCATCAAGTGATTCATAATCAAGTGATTCCAAAATCCCATCAGTATGGAGTTTCTTCATGCGCTTTACACCAATATGACCTAAACGGCAGTACCACAAATAAGTTGCACTATCATTATTAACTTTGCATCTTTTGGCTTCAATATTATGAATATGTGTATCACTACGATCGAGATCCAACAAACCATTTTCGTTGGTGTGTATGACCATAAAGGTTTTATTCATGTAAACAGAACAACAATTGTTCTCTAACTTAAATGAATAACCGTATTGCAATAAACATGATCAGATCATATTCATGCTCAACGCAAACACCAAATAACACTTATTTAGTTTCAACACTAATCCCGAAAGTACAGGGAGTGTGCGATGATGATCATATCAATCTTGGAACTACTTCCAACACACATCGTCACCTCGCCTTTTACTAGTCTCTGTTTATTCTGCAACTCCCGTTTTCGAGTTACTACTCTTTAGCAACTGAACCAGTATCAATTACCGAGGGGTTGCTATAAACACTAGTAAAGTACACATCAATAATCTGTATATCAAATATACCTTTGTTCACTTTTACTAGTCTCTGTTTATTCTGCAACTCCCGTTTCGAGTTACTACTCTTAGCAACTGAACCAGTATCAATTACCGAGGGATTGCTATAAACACTAGTAAAGTACACATCAATAATCTGTATATCAAATATACCTTTGTTCACTTTGCCATCCTTCTTATCCACCAAATAGTTGGGGTAGTTCCGCTTCCAGTGACCAGTCCCTTTGCAGTAGAAGCACTTAGTCTCAGGCTTAGGACCAGACTTAGGCTTCTTCACTTGAGCAGCAACTTGCTTGCCGTTCTTTTTGAAGTTCCCCTTTTTCCCTTTGCCCTTTTCTTGAAACTAGCGGTCTCGTCAACCATCAACACTTGAAGTGGTCTCGTCAACCATCAACACTTGATGTTTTTCTTGATTTCTACCTTCGTCGATTTCAGCATCACGAAGAGCTCGGGAATTACTTTCGTCATCCCTTGCATACCATAGTTCATCACGAAGTTCTACTAACTTGGTGATGGTGACTAGAGAATTCTGTCAATCACTATTTTATCTGGAAGATAAACTCCCACTTGATTCAAGCGATTGTAGTACCCAGACAATCTGAGCACATGCTCACTAGTTGAGCGATTCTCCTCCATCTTTTTGCTATAGAACTTGTTGGAGATTTCATATCTCTCAACTCGGGTATTTGCTTGAAATATTAACTTCAACTCCTGGAACATCTCATATGGTCCATGACGTTCAAAACGTCTTTGAAGTCCCGATTCTAAGCCGTTAAGCATGGTGCACTAAACTATCAAGTAGTCATCATATTGAGCTAGCCAAACGTTCATAACGTCTGCATCTGCTCCTGCAATAGGTCTGTCACCTAGCGGTGCATCAAGGACATAATTTTTCTGTGCAGCAATGAGGATAATCCTCAGATCACGGATCCAATCCGCATCTTTGCTACTAACATCTTTCAACATAATTTTTCTCTAGGAACAAAAAATAAACACAGGGAAGCAACAACGCGAGCTATTGATCTACAACATAATTTGCAAAATACTATCAGGACTAAGTTCATGATAAATTTAAGTTCAATTAATCATATTACTTAAGAACTCCCACTTAGATAGACATCTCTCTAATCATCTAAGTGATTACGTGATCCAAAGCAACTAAACCATGTCCGATTAACACGTGAGATGGAGTAGTTTCAATGGTGAACATCACTATGTTGATCATATCTACTATATGATTCACGCTCGACCTTTCGGTCTCTGTGTTCCGAGGCCATATCTGTATATGCTAGGCTCGTCAAGTTTAACCTGAGTATTCCGCGTGTGCAACTGTTTTGCACCCGTTGTATTTGAACGTAGAGCCTATCACACCCGATTAACACGTGGTGTCTCAGCACGAAGAACTTTTGCAACGGTGCATACTCAGGGAGAACACTTTTATCTTGAAATTTTAGTGAGAGATCATCTTATAATGCTACCGTCAATCAAAGCAAGATAAGATGCATAAAGGATTAACATCACATGCAATCAATATAAGTGATATGATATGGCCATCATCATCTTGTGCTTGTGATCTCCGGTCCATCTCCGAAGCACCGTGCTTGTGATCTCCATCTCCGAAGCACCGTCATGATCACCATCGTCACCGGCGCGACACCTTGATCTCCATCGTAGCATCGTTGTCGTCTCGCCAACTTATTGCTTTTACGACTATCGCTACCGCTTAGTGATAAAGTAAAACTATTACATGGCGATTGCATCTCATACAATAAAGCGACAACCATATGGCTCCTGCCAGTTGCCGATAACTCGGTTACAAAACATGATCATCTCATACAACACATTATATCACATCATGTCTTGACCATATCACATCACAACATGCCCTGCAAAAACAAGTTAGACGTCCTCTACTTTGTTGTTGCAAGTTTTACGTGGCTGCTACGGGCTTAGCAAGAACCGTTCTTACCTACGCATCAAAACCACAACGATAGTTTGTCAAGTTGGTGCTGTTTTAACCTTCGCAAGGACCGGGCGTAGCCACACTCGGTTCAACTAAAGTGAGAGAGACAGACACCCGCCAGTCACCTTTAAGCAACGAGTGCTCCGAACGGTGAAACCAGTCTCGCGTAAGCGTACGCGTAATGTCGGTCCGGGCCGCTTCATCTCACAATACCGCTGAACCAAAGTATGACATGCTGGTAAGCAGTATGACTTATATCGCCCACAACTCACTTGTGTTCTACTCGTGCATAGCATCAACGCATAAAACCAGGCTCGGATGCCACTGTTGGGGAACGTAGTAATTTCAAAAAAATTCCTACGCACACGCAAGATCATGGTGATGCATAGCAACGAGAGGGGAGAGTGTTGTCCACGTACCCTCGTAGACCGACAGCGGAAGCGTTATCACAACGCGGTTGATGTAGTCGTACGTCTTCACGATCCGACCGATCAAGTACCGAACGCACGGCACCTCCGAGTTCTACACACGTTCAGCTCGATGACGTCCCTCGAACTCCGATCCAGCCGAGTGTTGAGGGAGAGTTTCGTCAGCACGACGGCGTGGTGACGATGATGATGTTCTACCGACGCAGGGCTTCGCCTAAGCTCCGCAATGATATTATCGAGGTGTAATTTGGTGGAGGGGGGCACCGCACACGGCTAAAAGATCTCAAGGATCAATTGTTGTGTCTCTGGGGTGCCCCCTGCCCCCGTATATAAAGGAGCAACGGCTGAGGAGGCCGGCCCTAGGAGGGGGCGCACCAAGTGTGGAGTCCTACTAGGACTCCCTAGTCCTAGTAGGATTCCACCTCCCATATGGAATAGGAAAAGAGGAAGGGAAAAAGAGAAGGAAGGAAGGGGGCGCCCCCCTTCCCTAGTCCAATTCGGACCAGACCAAGGGGAGGGGTGCGGCCACCCTTGAGGCCCTTTTCCTTCTTTCCCGTATGGCCCAATAAGGCCCAATACGTATTCCCGTAACTCTCCGGTACTCCGAAAAATACCCGAATCACTCGGAACCTTTCCGAAGTCCGAATATAGTCGTCCAATATATCGATCTTTACGTCTCGGCCATTTCGAGACTCCTCGTCATGTCCCCGATCTCATCCGGGACTCCGAACTCCTTCGGTACATCAAAAAACTCAATAAAACTGTCATCGTAACGTTAAGCGTGCGGACCCTACGGGTTCGAGAACTATGTAGACATGACCGAGACACGTCTCCGGTCAATAACCAATAGCGGGACCTGGATGCCCATATTGGCTCCCACATATTCTACGAAGATCTTTATCGGTCAGACCGCATAACAACATACGTTGTTCCCTTTGTCATCGGTATGTTACTTGCCCGAGATTCGATCGTCGGTATCTCGATACCTAGTTCAATCTCGTTACCGGCAAGTCTCTTTACTCGTTCCGTAACACATCATCCCGCAACTAACTCATTAGTCACAATGCTTGCAAGGCTTATAGTGATGTGCATTACCGAGTGGGCCCAGAGATACCTCTCCGACAATCGGAGTGACAAATCCTAATCTCGAAATACGCCAACCCAACAAGTACCTTTGGAGACACCTGTAGAGCACCTTTATAATCACCCATTTACGTTGTGACGTTTGGTAGCACACAAAGTGTTCCTCCGGTAAACGGGAGTTGCATAATCTCATAGTCATAGGAACATGTATAAGTCATGAAGAAAGCAATAGCAACATACTAAACGATCGGGTGCTAAGCTAACGGAATGGGTCAAGTCAATCACGTCATTCTCCTAATGAGGTGATCTCGTTAATCAAATGACAACTCATGTCTATGGCTAGGAAACATAACCATCTTTGATTAACGAGCTAGTCAAGTAGAGGCATACTAGTGACACTCTGTTTGTCTATGTATTCACACATGTATTATGTTTCCGGTTAATACAATTCTAGCATGAATAATAAACATTTATCATGATATAAGGAAATAAATAATACTTTATTATTGCCTCTAGGGCATATTTCCTTCATCCCTCTCCTAGAAAATTTCATAACGCTGACCAGTAGTTTTAGGAACATGTGAATCAGCCCTGCCTTTGAGCAGCAAGGGCACATGGTCAGATCTTGGTGAAACAAGATGATACACCGTGTGAAAAGCAAACAAGTTCCTCCAAGAATTTGATGCAACTGCTCGATCAAGACGAACACTCACATTTGCCGATCCAGAATGAAAATTATCATAGGTATATGGAACACCTACAAACCCAAGATCAATCAACTCACAGAACATAAGAGCATCTCGAAAAGCTATCATTTGTAGTTCAGGCCTAGGTGTGAGAGAAAAATGCTCAAAGCCCCACACTGCTTCATTAAAATCGCCAATAACAAGCCAAGGCAAATCAGACACCGCTCTTAGACCCTGCAATTTTTCCCACATATGCTGACGGTTTTCGACTCTTGGCTCTCCATAAATACCAGTTAGTCGCCACTGTTCACCATTAGCTTCTGTTTTCACGGCAACATCAATATATCGGTCATGTTTTCCTAGTAATGTAACTTGACATGATTCATGCCAGTATAAAGCCAAACCACCACTCATACCATTACTGTCAACACCTTCATAGCCCTGAAGACCAAGGCGTCTTCTAATCCTTCTCATCTTACTTGCTTTTTGCATAGTCTCACATAGAAAAACAAAACAGGGGGAATGCGACTGCACCATCATCGCGAGATCTCGAACTGTCCGGGAGTTCCCTCCCCCCCGGCAGTTCCAACTTAAGGCATTCATTGATCCTGGCGGCGCCCCTCCAGGGAGCCCGCCAAATCAATATTATTCTGACTCGCCAAATTCCCAACATCTCCCCTCAATTTCTTGTTTGTGTTTTGTTGTGGTGTGCTATGAGCTACTAGATCAGCTTCCTCTTGCGTATTATTCTGTAAGTCAGCATCCTTCTCAGAAGGGTTCATGAGATGTGCAAATTTATCACCTTCAGCAGTGACCGGCACAATGGCCATATTTGTGATAGTAGGCGCCACAAGTACATCATCAACAGTCCTCTTCCCGTACACATTCAGTAGCTCATTCCTGGCATCTTGGCTTGATTGATTCTGAAGTGCAGCTTTAGGGACTGTCGGGGATATACCCCGCGGTGTAACCCGCCGGATGTATGACCCGGCTGGAGCTTGGCGACCCGCCCGGACCTGGCGGTTTACGGGTAACCCGCCTGAACATTGTGACTCACTTGTGACCCGACGGGCGGCTCAGACGGACGACAAGGTCCAAGGCCCAGTAGGCCGGATCATGTGATGGTGGGCCGGCTTAAGAGGAAAGGCGTGAGGAATATTTCCCTTACAAGGAATCAAGAACCGGACTTGTATCCGGTTTGTATTAGAAGATAGACTAGTCCTAATCCTGGTAGGACTTCACATGTAACCCACCCCTTCAACTTATATAAGGAGGGGCAGGGCACCTCAAGAGGGACAAGCTGAATAATTTCAAGGGCTAGACACAATTAGAGGAGAGCCGGTTTATGCGGCGATTCCCTCATGAGCATAATGAGACCTAGCCACAAACACCATGTAGGGCGATTACCGGATGATGTTTCCCGGGGCCCGAAGCTGTCTAAACCCTTGTCTTGTGTGTTAACCCGCCTCGCCTCTCTCGATTCTGACCAACCCCATTCAGGCTACTACCTAGTTGCGTTGGCCTCACGACAAGTCCTCACACTAGGACATATGCCGTGACAAATCCATGACAGGGACCTCAACATCCATTGCTGCAGCTCCATCCGAACCATTCTGACCCATACTATTAAACCTCCAACTACGTGCCTCTACACCATCAGGTTAAACAATATCATGGCTCCTTTGCTCCCCTCTACCCGCACCTCGCCCAAAGGAAGATCCACCACGTCCCCTACCGGCTCCTCTACCAGTACCTCTTCCACCCCCTCTATTTTTCCACTCATCTGCTAAAATAAAGTCACCCCATTCAAACTTGCTCATATCATGTTCGCCGGTGCCGCACTCTTCATCCCAATGCCCAAGTAAGCCACAGTGATTACAGAAAATAGGCATCTTCTCATACTTTACCATGTACCAGTCTTTCTTGCCTCCTCGTGTTATTGACACAAAGCGTTCTAATTTTTTGTTCACATCCAGATTAGCCTTAACCCTCACGAAAGCACCAACATAGCCAGCCGGTAGCTGAATCTGAACCTCCATTATCGTCCCCAACTTCCTGTACATACCCTTAATTACTGGCTCGCTAAGATAATTGTCCGGCAAACCAAGGATTCGTGCCCAAACAGCAACTCTATGAAGGACCACCGATCTAGGGTTTGTGTAACCATCATACTCCTTGAATATCACCGCTTGATTTCTGAATAGCCAAGGCCCGTTCGTCATCGCCGTGTTCCAATCAGCGAGGCATCCAAACTGTACCGTGAAGAGATTCGTATCACTTAGGCGCCACCGCACGTCCCTCGCCGGATTCCACGCAGACCGCATGTCTGCATACAGGGCGGATGGACTGATGCTTTTTGAGGTATGAACCCTAGCAATAGCTAGCCACTTCGCCTGCACCTTGGGGAGATCCTCCTCGTCCTCCCACACGAACTCATCTCCGTCATCCTCATGGAGGTCCAACCTACAGAGCAGTTCCTCCACTTCTTCCCTGTGAGAAGACATCTTTTTAGGTTTTCCTGCCCCTGACTCCATGGCTTAGAGAGCCTGCGATCAGATCGGCCGCTGCTTAATCACGTCCAGGAAGAAACAACGAGGGCCTCTCCGTATCCGCTCGAGAAACAGAACGATTAGATCGAAGATATGTCGGAAGCGCTAGACTCTGGGACGTGAAGTCGCCAGAGGAAAGCTAAACCCTAGTCGGAAGCGCTAGGGGATAATTAATTCTTCGGTGTGTGTGTGTGTGTGTGTGTGTGTGTGTGTGTGTGTGTCAGCATGTGTGTGCACGCGCACGCAAAATGTGTTGTCTTAGAGGTCATTTGGTTCTAGACCTAGTAAGGGCATTTCCAACGGGCGACCTGCAAATTTCCCTCCGCATTCGTCCACGGACAAGGGACCAGTCCGCGGACACAAATGCGGAAGGCCGTCATCCAACTCTATCCT